>NC_058136.1:53656006-53679201 GCF_016433145.1 Gracilinanus agilis | reverse complement strand
TCCCTGCTTTCCCTTCCCTTCTCATTCTTTCCTTCCTCCCTGCTTTCCCTTCCCTTCTCATTCTTTCCTTCCTTCCTTCCTTCCTTCCTTCCTTCCTTCCTTCCTTCCTTTCTCCCTCCCTTCCTTCCTTCCTTCCCTCCTTCCTTCTCAATCGCTTCTGAACTCAGCTCCTTATTCCCTTATCTTTGGCCCCCAAAGATTTTATTACATATTTTTTCCATTTGCCAGTATAAACAATTTTTAACATTCATTTTCTGACATTTTATGATCCAAAATTTTCCCTCCTTCCCTTCCTTCACCCCTCCCTGAGGCAGCAAGCAATATGCTTGCCATGAAGTACATATTTCCATATTTGTCATGTGAAAGAAGACATATATTATGCATACAAGAAAATACTAATGAAGGAAATAAAGTAAAGAGTGGTCTGCTCCAATCTGCATTCAGACTCCACCAGTTCCTTTTATGGTGGTGGAGAGCTTTTTTCATCAGGAGTCCTTTGGAATTGTCTTGGATTCTTGCATTGCTGATGGTATTTAAGTCATTCACCGTTGATCATCTTACAGTGTTGCTGTGTCAGTACAATGTTCTCCTGGTTCTGCTCACTTTACCCTGCATCAGTTTGTACACATTTTTTTTCCTGAAATTGTCTTGTTAATCATTTGTTATGGCCCAATAGTATTCCATTACAATTACATAGCACAACCTGTTCAGCCATCCTCCAACCAATGGGCATCCCTTTGGTTTCCAATTCTTTGCCAACACAAACAGACTAACTATTAATAGTTTTATTCATATATGTCCTTTCCCTTTTTCTCTGGTCTCTTTGGGATACAGACCTAGTAGTGATATTGCTGGCTTGAAGGGTATGCATAGTTTTATGACCCATTGGGAATGGCTCCATATTGTTCTCTTTAATGGTTGTATCAGTTCACAGCTCCACCAACAATGTATTAGTATCCTCATTTCCCCACATCCCCTCCAATATTTATCATTTTCCTTTTCTGTCATGTAGTTAATCTGACAAATGTGAAGTGGTACCTCAGAGTTGTTTAAACATGTATTTCTCTACTCAGTAATGATTTGGAGCATTTTTTCACATGACTAAAGATAGTTTTAATTTCTTCATCTAAAAACTACCTGTTCCTATCCTTTGACCACTTATCATTTGGGGAATTCACTTTTCTCTAGGCCTAAAATGAAGGGATTGGACTTGATGGTCTCTGAGATCCCTTCCAGGGTGACAAAGCCCCTTTGCTTCTAATAAATGTTTTTTAACCTCTTACCTTCTTATAATCAATGCTGTTTATTGGTTCTCAGGTCAAAGAGTGGTAAGGGTTAGGCAATGGGAATTAAGTGATTTACCTAGAGTCACATAGTTTGGAAGTGTCTGAGGTCAAATTTGAACCCAAGACCTACCATCTCTAAGTCTGGCTCTCTATTCACTGAGCCACACAGCTGCCCCCTGTTCCAATAAATGTTTGAGGCAGCCTGATGCAGAAGGAAGAAACTTTGCAGGGGGAAGACCTGGATTTAATCTTGGAGAAGGCCCTTCGCCTCTCTGGGGGCCCTCATTTTCCTCATTTGTGGAGTGAGGGAGTTGGACTAGTTAACTTCTATTTCTAAAATCTATGGGTGCATGTTGACTAAATGTTGAATGTAACTTGGAATCTTATCAGACACCTGGGTCATCCATCAATGAATAAGCATATATTAAACACCTATTACTTGCAAAGCATTGTTGTAGTCCCGGTGATACAAAGGCAAAAAGGAAATAGCCCCAGCCCCCCAGGAACTTCCATGCCAAGATAATTTGGAGTCAGAAGGGCATTAGCAATCGAGATCATCAGGGAGGATCTCCAGGCTGGTGTTTGAGCTGAGCTTTGAATGTAACTAGGGATTCTAAGAGGCAGAAGTGCAGAAAGAGGGCATTCCAGGCTTGGGGGACAGCTTGAGAAAAGGCATGGAGCTGAGAGATGGAGTGTTGTACCCAGGTTATTTGTTGGAACGGTGTAGTGTCTGAAGAACCACAATTCATTTTTTACTAAGGCTCAGAGGGGTGTTGGTTGAGTCTGGCAGGGTCCTGCCCATTGTCTAACCTGAGCCATTACTGGAGGCCAACAGGAATCTAAGGGCCAGACCCAGGCACTTCAGCTGGCACTAGATATACAGAAGAGGTAGAGTGAACTTGTGTCCTGATTCATGGGTTCTTTAACTCTGGACTTCAAAAAGAATGACCTGTTTCTGTTAGGGAATGGTAGATACCTGGCTGTGGAGATCTCTTTATCATCTCTCATAATCTGATAAGGACATTTTAGTTGATAAGGAAATAATGGGACAGGAAGATCTTTTACCTTATGCTTCCAGCTCTGGCTCCAGGAGCCTGGAGTTTATTATATATATTTCAAGACTCATTTCACACAAAAGAACCCCCCGAAACTTTGCAGATGCACAGAAGTTACAAATTATGTCATATCAAAACACAAAACATTGGCTTCAGAATAGAACAAGGCCAAGGCTGAATTTTGACTAGGTTCTTATCAGAAAGCCAAGTTGGGGAGTATCCCTCTCAGGGTTGAATTGCTCCTGCTAAGATTTTGGCCTTGGCTATACCAGGCAGCAGCATTCCTGGTCAAAGGGGAACAGTGTTAACCCTTTAAATTCAGGTTTGATAGGAACTTAAAGCTTTTCAATAAGGCCACAATACTTTTCAACAAGAAATCACAAGGATCACAAAAGGGGTCAAAAGAGGAGTCTCAGATTTTTACCTATTCTCTTATTGGCTTCCCACACCTGGCTAGTTTGAAATACGATATCTTGGCCTGCAAAGGCATCCATACTGTTCTCCCCATTGATTTTCCCCTTTTCTCCCATAGCAAAATCTCTCCAGAATCCTCCTGAAGACTGACGTGGCCCTCCAAGCATCCCAGTAACTGGCTTTCTCTGCACTCATCTGGGTTTGTTGCTTCTGGTTCAAGGCTTTTGGCCTTTGTATTTCTTCATGCTCTGGCCACCTGCTCGGGGCCTGCCTGGGTCTCAGGTTCTACCGCGGAAGTGTCCAGTTCCATCCATTAGACTGAAAACTCCTTGAGGACTCAACTGGGTCTTCCATCTTCTTGTGCCCAAAGCTCCTTGGATGGGCTCTAGAGGCTCACAGCAGGCACACCATCAATAAGCTGACATTGACTGCCTGCCAGCTAGAAGGGGGCGATGCCCCAACTCGTGGCTGTTGCACATTAAATGATCTTGTGATACAGTTCACCAGTTTGGGAGATGTATTTATCAAGGCTGATGGTGGCTGCACAGAGATTCGGTTTGCCAGAGGCCATGGCCACACTCAATCAAACTGAAAGGGTTACTCCAGATGAGTACACTTGACTTAGGAAGAACGGAGAGAAAGGCACATTGGCAAGAATGCCCTGGATGCTGGGCAGCTTCAAAGGAGACTTTTCCTGGGGGGTCTTGAGCCAGCAGCAACTTTACCCTCCTGAATCTAGTGGAAAGAGGGTAGGTTGGTGAAGGAAACAACTGAGTTTGTGAATAACACTCTGGCAAAAAAGACATATGTGTGCATTTCCTCACACTTCTGGCTCTTACCTGGGTTTGAAGTACAGCGGCGCCTTGATACATGAAGATACAGCGGCGCCTTAAATCGCGAGCACTCATGATTGGGATTTTGGCTTTAAGTCACGGGTGGATATTTGAATCATGAACTTCCGCCCCTGGGAGGAGCCTGAGGTGGATGAGGTAATGCGTACAAGTGAGATTAAGGAAATGCTGAGGATCTGGGAAAAAATTAAACAATTTATTGAAAAGACACACCCAGAAAAAGTTGCAACAGGTCGTGTGTTGGAGCTGTGTGACGACGTTATCGAAACATTCTGAAGTGGAGGAAGAAGCAAACTTTCATGGAAAGGTTTTTGTTGAAACAGCCTCTAAGTGAAATCGAGGAAAGTGTGGCGAGACAGCCAAAATTCGATGAAGAAAATGATGATAATTAAGTAAAGTAAAAAAATAGCGATTAAGGTTAGCAAAAAATGTACGTATCCTAAGTAATGTGTAAGGCCGATTTTGCACGTAAATGTAGCGTCACGTGTGTAGAGAGTAAGTTACGTTAAACAACAGTGCACAAAATGAAAACCTTCTCCACCAGCATCTTCGCCTGACCTTGAAGGTAAATAACATTTCGTAAGCAGGTTTACTTCTTTATCTTCTTTCTTGTTATCTATAAATATATGTATTTGTTATTTATAAAGTACATTTTTGTATTTAAAAGCATACAAAGCAAACAATTTGAGTGGTATTTTGGGGGGCCAGAATGGATTAATTGCATTTCCATTCATTTAAATGGAGAAAGTTGATGTGACACAGGAGCGAATTGAGTTATGAGCTTGGCCATGGAACAAATTAAACTCATGTGTCAGAGCACCCCTGTAGCTTCTTTTTTCTTGTCTTTTCTTTTCAACCCTTAACTTCTGTGTATTGGCTCCTAGGTGGAAAAGTGGTAAGGGTGGGCAATGGGGGTCAAGTGACTTGCCCAGGGTCACCCAGCTAGGAAGTGTCCGAGGCCAGATTTGAACCCAGGACCTCCTGTCTCTAGGTCTGACTCTCAATCCACTGAGCTACCCAGCTGCCCCCTGTAGCTTCTTTTTTCAAACGTTCAAATATTATTTGGTCTTCCTTCCAAACACTTTCCCCCCAATAAAATATAAGCCTCTTGAGAGGAGAGGCTGTTTTGTCTTTGTGTCCCCAGGCTCTGGCATAGAGTAGGCACTTGTACACATTTGTTGAAGTAAATTGAATCCTATTACTTCTCTGCTCAGAAACCATCAGTGGCTTTCTGTTACCTCCAGAATAGACCTGGGCTCTTTAACCTGGTATGGAAGACTGTTCCTCTGTTTTCTGCATCACGCATTGCCCCCGTCCTAACCTATTTGGTCCTTCAGTGTTGCTAGGCCTGCCTCCTCTCTATCCTCCATATACTGTTTTCCTTTTCCCCATAGTGCCTTTGCTCATGCTCATGTCATTAGCCTTGCTCTCCCTTTTCTTTTCTTCCCCTCTAGCTACTACCCATGCTCCAAAGCTCAGCTAAAACAACCTACCTTCTCCATGAAGCCCTTTCTGACTGGTGTCATCCATGGTGCTCTCTGAGGTCCCAGGAGAGCCTCTTAATCAATGGTATCAAACTCCAATAGAAATGTATCCCTGCTGAACACAGATTGACTTAGAAAACCATAAATTCACATTGTCTATGCTGAATTGTATTTTTATTTATTTTGCTAAACATTTCCTGATGACATCTGAATCTGGTTCAGGTTGTACTCCGGGGACCTCTGCTCTAAGACACTCATTGGGCATTTAGTCAAATTCTGCCCTCATGTTTACTCTAACACTCAAATGGATTTATGATCTCAGTGCAAGCATTTCTTCTAAACCAGTGATGGGCAAACTTTGTAAAGAGGGGGCCAAAGGAAAGGAAATGCTCCTCTGTCAGTCTGTTTCTAAGGCAACTCTTTCGAGGTTTCATTGTATTGTATCCGCCAGAAGAACATTGTACACAGAGACTGATACACTGTGGTAAAATCGAATGTAATGGACTTCTGTACTAGCGACAATGCAGTGATCCAGGACAACTATGAGGGACTTATGGAAAAGAACGCTGCCCACATTCAGAGGAAGAACTACAGGAGTGGAAACACAGAAGAAAAACAACTGCTTGAACACATGGGTTGAGGCGGACATGATTGGGGATGTAGACTTGAAACTACCACACCAATGCAACTATCGATAATATGGAAATAGGTCTTGATCAATGACACACGTTAAAATCAGGGGAAATGTGCATCGGCCATGGGGGGAGGGAGGTGGGGGAGTGAAGAGGAAAGTAAGAACATGAATCATGTAACCATGATAACTTTTCTAAAAAATAAAAATTATTTAAAAATGAAAATAAAAGAACATTTCAGGGGGCCGCATCTGGCCCTCCAGCTGTAGTTTGCCCATCACTGGTCTAAATCATCCATGTCTCTAGTGAGACTCTAGTGTTCTGGGACTTGTAGCTGTACAGGAACATTCAGTAGGCATTCAATAAAAGTGTATTGTCTAGAATTGAATTGCAATATCTTGTATGTTGTTATCTTGAGCCATTTAACCTTTTATGTGTGTTAGTCTTGTCTCCCCAGCTAGACTGTAAGCTTCTGAGGGAAGAGACCATCCTGGATGATTCTTGTCCGCTTGATGCCCTGGAATTCTTACTGCATTTCTCCTGACCTTTGAGGATGCCAGTGAAACACATGGACTGCCCATGGATTATCGTAACTCTTGCCATGTCTTCTTTTTGGATCATGATTTTTCCCTAATTTTTGGATTGTGTTTTTTTTCCTAATGACTCTCATTACTCCAGCTATTCCTGAAAGTTCCATGCCTGTTGCATGTTGCATCGCAGTCACACCAACCATATATCTCCCCCTTGCCCTCTTAGTGACATTGATTTTTAATTATTTGGAAACTGGAACAACATTGTAAAACTATTGGTATGTATAAGATGAGTCTTCGTTTATGTGGGGGGGGGGGGAGTTTGGGGTCATTAAAAGAGCTTCGGAATTAGTTTCACATAGGTCACTAGGGCTCTTTTTTAGCTCTGGGCCCAATTAGTTCTCCATTTTTACCATATATCTATATATGTACACAGACACACAAATAGAAGCACATGTACATGGCTTGTTCATCTGACATCATATCTTAATCCGTACAACAAATATTCTTATCCACTTGTTTTTCCCTGTGTTGATGGTCAAGCCAAACTATTTTGAGTAGTTACTTATGTCTTCCAGAAGCCTGTGCAGTGTTCTAGGGTTTGATATAATCAGCAAAATGCCATCTGCAGACATTTGAAAGCTCTCTCTGTCTACAGGAAATCTCTCTTTTACTTGTACTCTGACAGATTTCATGTCAGTAATACTTTTGGTGAACATGTTTCTCTGTTTTATGCCTGCCTCACCTAATGTTATATGATCAGATCCACAATCCATTGAATGAACATGTCTGTTGTATCTTTCAAGGAATTTTGAATAAGTTTGAGTTATGGAAGGAGTGCCTTGTTGGAAGAGAGAGCCTTTAAGGCCACAGGTCCTATTGTGGTGATGGCAAAACTTGTGGAGACAGAGTGCTGGATCCTGCCCCCACCCCATCTCCCACACTGATTGCCCTGCCCACTCCCCCAGAGATCAAGTGCCATGCCCTTCCCCAACACCAAGTGTCTGCTGTGCCCTTCCCCCTCCTCCCTTACCTCACCTAGAGGAAGGAGAAAGTGCTCCCATTGAGCTGCTGGGAAGAGGGGCAGGGGATGGGAAAAATGTCCTCAGGCTTGATGGAGAGGGGGAGGGGAGCAGCTCCTCCTGGGTCCCTCTGCCTTTAAAGTAATGAACTCTGGGGGTTGGGGGTGGAGGGGCAGCCACATTCCCACAAGGTGTGCTCTGTATGCCATCTTTAGCATCTGTGCCATAGGTTCACCATCACTGCTCCATTGAATCAAACACTTTTTTATAATTGATAAATAATAAATATGGTAGGATTTTCTTCATATTTAAGTCAATTGTGCAATGATAAAAATATGGTATGCTATATAGACTGCTTGCTTGAAGACTTGACTCGTGCCCTTCAAAAGCCCTCTCTATGTCCATGTATTATTTTTGTATTTACTTTGTATATGTTTTGTAGAATGTTAGCTCTTCAAGAGCCGGAACTCTTTTCATTTTATCTTTGTATCAGCCTAGTAAATGGTCGTATATAAAATAGACACAATCAATATTTACTGCATTTCAATTCTATCTTCATGTTGCCAGTGCCCAGCACAGTAGCTAGCATACAGTCTAGTACTCCAAATGGCTCAGTGGCCTCATCAATGTTGCATTCTTTCCAGCAATGCAGATTGCAGCCCACCCATTCTTGCCCATCCTGTATAACTCTTTTTTTCCACTTTTAAAATGTATTTAATTTAGAATATTTTTCCATGGTTACATGATTCATGTTCTTTCCCTCCTCTCTTCCCTCCCCCTCCCAGAGCCAATGAGCAATTCCACTGGGTTTTACATGTATCCCTATTATTATTATTTGCAATAGAGTGATCATTTAAAGCAGGGGTTGGCAGCCTTTTTGGCCATGAGAGCCATAAATGCCACATTTTTTAAAATGTAATTTCGTGAGAGCCGTACAGTGCTCACAGTGCCGCTCCTGTAACAGACCCTGAAAAAAAATGGACTTTATGGCTCCTGCAGAAAGAGCCATATCTGGCCCTCGAAAGAGCCAGATATGGCTCGAGAGTCATACGTTGCCAACCCCCAATTTAAAGTCATCATCCCCAATCATATCCCTATTGAACCAATCCTGCATAACTCTTATCCATACATTCACCATAGGGCGCCCATTTCTCTTGACCACGCCACTGGGGTCCATCAGGTAGCCATTGCCCTCACCATATAGCCAGATGACATCATTGAAAGCAATTCTCCTTTGTGCTTCTGGGAGATCCTTAATGTCCATTCTTTAGCCTAAGTGGGTGCCACTGCCCCCAGTTGGGTGCTGCAGCGATCCAGGGGAGCGGTGATGGCCACAGGTGCATTTATCTTTCCTATTAATTGCCATTAAAAATTAATTTTCGGGGGCTAAGTAATATTTTTTCTGGAAAGGGGGCAGGAGGCCAAAAAAGTTTGGGAACCGCTGCTTTAGAGACTCTAGTGCTCTGTAACTTACAACTGTACAGAAATATTCAGTAGGCATTCAATAAATGCTTATTGATTGGAATTGAATTGCAATACCTTGAATATGGTTATCTTGTGTTCTGTAACATTTCATGTGTTAGTCTTTTTTTTAGCATTGGTGTAAGTTTTATTCAAAGGTTCAGCTTTAAGAATAAGTCTAACATCCCAAATCTATAAGGAACTAAATCAAACTTACCAAAAATCAAGCCATTCTCCAATTGACAAATGGTCAAGGGACATGAATAGGCAGTTTTCAGATGAAGAAATCAAAACTATCAATAAGTACACGAAAAAGTGTTCTAAATCCCTCCTGATTAGAGACATGCAAATTAAAACAACTCTGAGGTACCGTCTCACACCTAGCAGACTGGCCAATATGGCAGCGAAGAAAAGGGATAAATGTTGGAGGGGATGTGGCAAAATCGGGACACTAATGCATTGCTGGTGGAGTTGTGAACTGATCCAACCATTCTGGAGGGCAATTTGGAACTATGCCCAAAGGGCTTTAAATGAATGCCTGCCCTTTGACCCAGTCATAACACTGCCAGAAGAGTGGTAAGAGCTAGGCAATGGGGGTCAAATGACTTGCCCAGGGTCACCCAGCTGGGAAGTGTCTGAGGTCAGATTTGAACCTAGGACCTTCCGTCTCTCGATCCACTGAGCCACCCAGCTGCCCCCTATAAAACATTTTAAAAGGGATTGCTTTGGAAAAAAGAAAGAATAATTAAGAGCCAATTTTAGATCTTCCTTTAATATTGTTAAGCCAAAGACTATTGCAGAGGCCTGCCCCCAGATAAACTAAGCGCAGCTGCGTTCATGTGCTCTCCTTCCTCATTCTGCCAGCCCCTGGCAGGGACTAAAAGATCAGCCTCAGACTGTTCAGCCATCGGAGGTCTCTTCATGGCAGTGACAAGAATTGGGCCGGAAATCAATCTTTCTTGGAGTCACAAGACATGCATCCATTCGCTGCGGGCCGCCTTCTGCCCACTTTGGGGAAGCCCTGCAGCCACTGGCAACTTCGGCATTTAGCCAAGGGACACCTTCTCCCCCGGCCAATCAGGAAGGATTTGCGAAGTTTATAGGGAGGCTCCGGGAGGCGGTTAAAGCTGACCCACGTGAAGGCCCAGGGGGCGCGAGGCAGGGTGATGGGCGGGGCTTTTTGCTTTTGCTCCCAAGGGACTTCCCTCCTTTATAGGCCTTTATAGGCTCGCTCGTTCTTTCAGAAGGCGTTGCAGCCGCTTAGTTGCATCAGAGGACCAAACTTTCCCCGGATAACCAGAAAGAAAAGGGCCACGAGCGCTCCAGGAGCGCGTCCCGCAGTTTAGACGAGGTGCACGTGACCATGTGGCCTGGGCCATCTTTTCCAGGCTCTCGGGGGTTGCCAGTAGCTGGGGGCTTGCGGGTCCTCAAGCACCGGCTCTCCTCTGCCAGGGCCGAATGGCCCAAAGGTACCCGGGCAGTCTGGGTCAGGGGCGCTGGAGCTTGGCACTCCGGGGGTGCCACGGCCAATGCCCCCGTTTTCTGAGGCGCACCTCCTCATCCCACCCCGAGATAGCGATGCTTCGCGTCTTCAGCAGCTGCTTTGCTCGCTCTGCCTTCGTGGCGTCTCTGGGACGATAAAGGCCCAGGCCTAATATCTTCTATAGAGAAGTGCAGCCCGCACCCGCCCCTCCTCCGCATGGGCGGTGGTGGACAAAGCATCCCACTCTCTGGGCGCCCGAGGCCGGGCCTCGGGAGGGGGGGGGGAGCGAGGGCGGACGGTCAACCCCTTTAGGAAAAACCAAGGTGGGGCCTGAGCTGCTGAAAGAAAATGGAGCCACGAAGAGGGCGCGGGCGGGTGGAAGCACCCCGGACCACTCGGGCCGACCCACCCGCGGCGACCCACTTAACGAAAAGGAGCGCTCGCTGCAAACGCCCTGCTTGGGGAAAAAGAAAGCCGGGAAGGCCCAGCTGCGCGCTCCGAGCCGGCCTCCGGCCCCGGCGCGCTCGCACACGCGCATGCCAAGCTGCTAAGTGACCCGAAAGCGCCCCAGAGAGCCCCGGGGGTGGGGAGAGTGGGAAGGAGGCAGGCAGAGCGAGAGGGTCTGCACTGAGCTGGGTGTCCGCCTCGTTTCCCCAGCTAGCTTGTGAGCTCGTGCTGCAGCTTTCAGTTACAACTAGGCGCAGGCTCTGAATGCGACAGACCTTGAATGAATGCATACTGAATGACTGGCTCAATGAATGAGTGAAGGATTGGCTCCTCCTCCGCTTCTTCTTTCCTAGGAGTGGAATGCCCGCGTGATTTAGACCTGGGTGATTCCCATGGTTTGAAATGGGGAAACTGAGGCCCGGAGACAGGAACGCCTTGGAACTCCTCTTTCTGTGCCACCAGACCCCACCTCTTCCTTTGCTGTCTTTGGATGGCCCACTGCAATGAATTCTCATTTTTTTCCCCTGCCAAGAGCCAAAGCCTGGCCAAGGAGGCTGGCTGGGGGTGGGGGATACGGTTGGGTTGGAAGGGTGGCATCCCCGCTGAACCTCGTTAAGCCAGTCACTCAAACAGAATGAACTTGACATGGAAGCTACTCACTTGATATCTCACTTTCAAGAATCTCTGCTGCCCAAGGCAGCCAGCAAGGGGGCTGCCAAGCCCTTGGCCCTTGCCTCGGTTGTACCGCTTGCCAGAGACCGAGTATGGCAGGACTACCAGCTCTGGCCTGAGAGCCTTCCTGGGGGATGGCCCTGAAAGTGAGATGTTTGTGGCACCCGGCGATCTCTTGGCCTCGCAGTTTAACCTGGTTAACCACATTAGCCGTGTGGCCTGTGAGCTATAAATGGAATTTGGGTCTCTGTCTAAAAATAAGCCGTGTGTTGCCTGGATAAGCATTCGATGGTGGATGGGCTGTGGATGAAGCTTTTCTCTTTTAAGGATGTCGGGCATGATTTGCAGTCATTTCTGCTGCTTAGCACGATTGCATTTCTTTGGTGTGGAGGCTGCTCTGTGTGTTCCCAGCTGAGGGCAGGTTTCTGGGACTTTGTGGCTTTTTTTTTAAACTTTGTAGCCCTTTAATGGAAAGGAAATTTGGGGGGCAGAAATCCCCCAACTGACAATGAAATCACTTCCAAATATGTCGACAATCAAATAGATCCTCCGGTAATTTGATTTGTAGGAAATAGCCAAGTGCGGTGTTCTAAACAGAAGCTTTTCCATAATTCATTGGCACCTCACTCATGTGCAGGCCCCTTGGCTAGGCTAGGGAATGCAGGAGGGGCCCTGGCACGACTGGCCTGAAATCAATGCACCTCCAGCCTGGCTTCCCAGACTCCTCCAGGCCTTCCAGTGCCACTCATTTGTCAGCCCAGAAGGGATTTCAGCCCCTTTTGGGGCAATGTAGGATCATAGAGCTAGAACTGGGAAGGACCTTGGTGTTCATTGAAGCTAATCTACTCATTTGACAATTAAGGAAACTGAGGCCCAGAGGTCACCCAGCTACTTGTAAACTGCTAAGTTGGGTTTCAAACCCAGGCCCGCTAACTCCAAATTCAGCCTTTTGGGGGTCCCTAGACAGGAGAGTGGACTTTTTCCTTGCTTAATGTTTTTGAGGGCTTTATTAGGTTTGTGCTGCCCCCTTTTAGCCACTCAAGTACTGTGACAGCTTCATTTGGAGAACTTCAGGTGGTTGTTGCCCTCTGGGAGGGACCGGTGGTGGGATGAAGGGATGTGATGTCAGTCTTTGTGTATGGATAGGAGGGATTGGGGAGTGTAGTACAATGAGAAGAACACAGAGCTGGCCCTTGGGAGCCCGCCTTCTAGCCCTGGCTTTGCCACTAACTGCATGAAGTCTGCTCTGGCTGGCTCATGCTGTGGCGTCCATGATCTGGGCCAGTCTCTGGTTTTAGGAGGCATTTTGAAGTGTTTTGCAGTAAAGTCATCGTTTCTCTGGAGTTCTTTTCTCTTCAGAGGGTCCTATACCCAGAACTGAAAGGGCCATTGGAAGTTACTGAGGTCACCCACCACCTCCCACCCCCCATTTTAGAGGAGAAAACTGCAAGACCCAGGGAAGTGAAGTGCTTTGTCTCTGGTCACACAGGGGGTAAATAGCAGAGGCGGTCTTTGACCCCAAATTGTCTGGCTCCCGAGCAAGGACTCTTTACTCCATACCACACAAATATTTCATGACTGGCAACCATGAGGCACAATTGGGAAAATATCGATGTTACAAAGAATGGCCTTTGTTTCAGAGAGAAGCTTGGGGTCATGACAAGCCCCATATGCAGTTTCCCAAAGGTAAGCCTCCCCCTTGCCTTCCCTTTTGGACCCAGCTCACTGCCCATCTGGGCTGCTGCTCTAGGATGGACATGCTAATGAGCCAGCTGCCCGGTTTATCTGTCCATATAGGGCTAAAGCCCCCGAGATTCTCCTGGGACCCTTTGGATTAGGTTCCTGCTTTGGAAAAGACCAGAAGAAGGCCATGGGGCTCCGAGGATGCTCCACCTCTCTGTGTGCAGAGCAGCCAGGGCTGACCATCTCAAAGATGTCAGCCAGGAGGATGAAGTTAGCCACCGCTGCTCAGGAACTTTGAGGGTACATTGATCTTCCTTTGGAGGGCGGAGTGACACACAGAGTCGACATGACGTTCGATTCCAGTTGCCCCGTTGCCTGCTTGCTAATTGCCAGAATCTCCTGCTCTACCGAACTCGCTCTGCCGCGACGGCCCCAACAATCCGGTATTGGAGCCCAAGTGCCCACTGGGTGGGCTGCATTTCTTTTTTTTTTTTTAAACCCTTAACTTCTGTGTATTGGCTCCTAGGTGGAGTGGGCTGCATTTCTACCTAAGATGGGCCATGTTTTTCCAGCCTCTGTTTCTCAAAATGAAAAACCATCCAACGGGCTCTGAGGGGGCAGCGATGTGCCCAGGAGAAGGAATGCAGGGCCTGGCCCAGCCCAAGATCTATAGGAGGGCTGTCAGTGGTGTGCTGGGAAAGGTTTAACGACCATCTCTCTGGGCAAAAATGGACTCGGGACACACTTGAACATTTAATCTTCATTACTGACATTTCCTCCACTCCTGTCTTAAGTCTAGCCGAACAGCAGATCGCTAAATCAAGCATTGCAAGGCATAAAAGCACGCCCTGAAAATGTAACAATGGGCTTGCTTCCCCAAGCCTGGCCCCCTCCCTCTGTGGGTTTCTGCCATCTCACTCCTTTCCCTGCAAGAAGGCAGAAAACTGGGCCTTGCCATTTCTTAGGAGAATGTTGATTTGAAAAAGAGCCCTGGGAAGAAAGGAGCCTGGCCCAGGAAAGGGGGAAATGCGCGACTCAAAACAACGTCTCCCATGTCTCCCAGGGCAGCTCAGCCTTCCTTCTTCCCAGGGCTCTTTTTCAAATCTCGCGCTCAGAAGCATCGCCCAAAGACTTCTGGGAGCTGTAGTCCAGAGAGACTCCATGCCTCTCCTGATGCAGATGTGTCCTAAAGTCTTCTCAGAGAATCCGGGGCCTTTGCCCATCAGGAAACGCCCCCGCCTGTCTGATGGAGAGATTCTGGGGCTGGCTAGAGCCCTGAAATGGCCCGGGAAGCATGGAGATTGGCAGAGACCTTCGCTTCCATTATGGAGGGCTGGAATAGGATCCCGTCACCCCACGAGATCACAGGCACTTTCCACTGAATGGCTGACGGGGAAGGCGAGGAAGAGCAAGAGTCTCTTTGTCATCAGCCCATCCAGGATGTCACTGTGTTTGTCTCCCTTCTGAGCCAACCCTCTCCGCCCCGCCCCACCCCACCCCACCCCATTCCCCCCTCAATGAGATGCAGCAAACGGCTGGATGGAGCGTCTGCTCAGAGGATCCACTGGGCCGTCCCAGAGCCTTGAATCATCTGCCCTCCTGGGAGGACGTGCCTCCTCCTTGAGGCTCACCACGTGGGCATCCTGGCCTTGGGAACAATGCACAGGAGGCTTATGGGTTTCTGAGGAGAGGAGGCCTTTCTACAGAGGCAATCCCTGAAGCTGGCGGGGAGAGACCTCCAGATTCTAGAGATCCTCCCCTACCCCCAGCCACCTCCCAAATGGTCCAACCCCAGCAGAGCAATAACCAGGGACTCATGGGCCAGGGACAAATTCGGGTGTGTGTGTGTGAGTGAGTGAGTAGATGATCTGTCTTGGGTGCAGAGAGAGGCGGCCACTTGTCCCCCCCGAAAGTCGGGCTCCCACTACCATTGCATTCCCAGAAGGCACTGCGGGAGGGTGGTGGGGCGCTGGAAGGAAGATTCCAAAGCTCAGGATTGTAGTGGTGCTGATTCAGGAACAGGACAGAGTAGAGAAGAGGAGGTCCAGTGTCCCAGCTAGGGAGGAAGCATGCTCTCTCCTATGATGGCGCCCTGGGCCAAAGCCCTCAAGCTCCAGACATTGGAACTGGTTTCTCATCGGTTTCTGTCCCAGAAATCAAATTTGCATAGGCTGGGGACAGCTGGGTGGCTCAGCGAATGGAGAGCCAGGTTCCAGTGTGACCTCTGACACTTCCCAGCCGTGTGACCCTGGGCAAGTCACTTGACCCCCATTGCCTAGCCCTTACCACTCTTCTGCCTTAGAACCAATACCCAGTATTGATTCTAAGACAGAAGGTGAGGGTTTAAACAACAACACATTTGCATAGGCTAGGCCCAGGCCACAAAGCTCTCTGATTTCCTTTCTAGAGATTGTTTGGAAAAAAGAGACCTGGCTGACCTGCAAGGCCCTCCCTTAGCACCTTTCTCTTTTAAGGAGGAATGAGGAGGGGGGACTTTCTCCTTCCATTTGGGGCTTGGCTTCCTCCTTTCCACGTAGAACAATGCTCTCTCTATTTTGCACAGGACTATTACAGAGGTGGTAGGTGATGGGGGCTGAGTGGGAGAATGGATTCTCTCAGTCCTATCATGTGGCAGAACAATCCATCATGCAATGCATGGAGGGCCCTCGGGAAGCTGCTGAAGGATTAGCCCAAAGGAGTATTCCTTGGTGTGTTTCCTGGGTTACTTTCTTGGTATTTCAGTAGAAGGGAGCAAAGTTGCTAATGGGAGGCTCCACCTCCTCCCCCAGAGGCCCCTGAGTAACGCCAAGATTAAGAAGTTACATTAAACCTTCAAGAGATGCCCATTTGGGGGTAGAAAACAGTCAGAGCAGAGAATGCCTCAGCTTATTCCAAAGTAGCTTTAGGCCTTCGGCGTTGATCAGCCTCTGGGCTGTTGGGCAGCAGCATCCATAGGATGTGTTCTCTGGCTAAAGTGCTACTTGGATGGATGTAAGAAATAACCTGAGGGGGCAGCTGGGTAGCTCGGTGGATGGAGAGCCAGGCCTAGAGACGGGAGGTCCTGGGTTCAAATCTGGCCTCAGATACTTCCCAGCTATGTGATCCTGGACAAGTCACTTGACCCCCATTGCCCACCCTTACCCACTCTTCTGCCTTGGAGCCAATACACAGTATTGACTCCAAGATGGAAGGTGAGGGTTTAAAAAAAAAAAGAAATAACCTGAAGCAGCCACAAGCCATGGGAAAGGGGGCGGGAACTGATTAATCATCCTGCCAGCTGACACTAGAGACATCATCTCAGAGCATGGCTGGCGCCTGCCCATGAGCTTTGCTCCAAAGTCTTCCTTTATGGCAAGGATAGAGTTTTCCAAAACTATAAGCGAGCTCAATTCATTTCTATTCAATTTCAAATCAACTCACCAAACATTTATTAGAAGGTGACAGGCAGCCTGACCAAGTGGGTTGAAGGGAGGTCTTTGACTTTGGAGACCTGGTTTCTAGGCCCACCTCGGATATATGTTGTCCAAGTGACCCTGGGCAAGTCACTGAGCCTCAGTGTCCCAGGCAACTCTCAGAGAGGAAGAATTACACAGCAAGTGATGCCCTAGATCTAGGGATGTGTTGGTAAAAACTGAACCAGATTGTTGGGGGGAAAAAGGGCCATAATACATTTTTAAGTTTAATTTGCACTATTAACATTTTCTTCATTGTTTTCTTAAGTTTAGAAGATCCACAGAATAATAACCAAAGCCCTGATTTGTAGCATTTGCCAGTTTCCCAGGCAAAAATAAGCCGAAAATTTAACAATTGACTCTCTTGAGCCAGTTTGAGCTGGCTCCAGCACACCCTTGCCTACACTCTTGGAGTGAGTTTCCATAGGCAGAGTTCTAGCCCAGTGAAATTACAAGGCCAGAGCTCCCCCCCCCACACCCCCCGAGCATGCAGGGCTCTATGCTAGGTACTGGGAAGAGTAAACCAAAAATGAACTGTTCCTGCCCTTGAGAAGCTTGCATTCTACTAGGGGGATATAACCTGGATGCAGAAAAAGTAACAAAATAGATACAGTTAAGTATATACAAATTAATACCAAAAGGGGCGTGGGATGGAAGGGTCCGATCAGGAAAGAACTTGTACCTACTTGTTTTTCCTTATGCTCACTTGTCTATGTGCATGTTGAGACAATGCACCTGCTAAGATGCTCCTGGCAAGGTTGAGGTGGTGCCAGAGCTGGCATTTTCAGTGGTTCTGCCCAACGGCAGGCCAGAAAGACATGCCTTCTTTTTGAAAAAGCCTTTTTTTCTTCAGGTCCATGTAGAAGTCATTTTCGACAATTGTTTTCTGGCATTTTAGGATTCAGATTTTCTCCTTTCTTCCCTTCCCCTCTTCCCTCCCTGAGGCAGCAAATGGTCTGATACAGGTTATACCAATGCTTTCATGCGAGACATTTCCATATTGCTCTTGTCGTGATAGAAGACACACATCCCACATACATGAAGGAAATGAAGTGGAAGATGGCATGCTTTGATCTGCAATCAGATCCCAGCAGTTCCTTCTTTGGCTGTGGACGGCATTTTCTTCATGAGTCCCTTGTGGTTATCTTGGACACTTGCTTTACTGACAACGGTTTAATCCTTCAGAGCCGATCATCATACAATGTTTCCGTTACTGTATACGTTGTTCTCCTGGTTCTGTTCACTTCACTCTGCATCAGTTCATAGAAGTCTTTCCAGGTTTTTCCGAACTCCTCCCGTTTGGTCATTTCCTGTGGTACAATACTACTCCATTACAACCACATATCACAACTTATTCTTCCATTCCCCAAGTGATGGGGATCTCCTCATTTTCCAATTCTTGGTCCCTAAAAAAAAAGAGCTGCTAAAGATATTTTGGTACAGGTAGGCCCTTTCCCCTTATAGTGGTATTACTGGGACAAAAGGTATATACAGTCGTATACTCCTTTGGGAATAGTTCCAAATTGCTCTCCGGAATGGTTGTTTCAGTTCACAACTTCACCAATAGTTCGTCAGTGTCCCAATTTTCCCACAATCCCTCCAACATTTGTCATTTTCCTTTTTGGTCATGTTAGCCATTCTGAGAGGTGTGAGGTGGCATCTCCGAGTTGCTTTAATTTGCATTTCTCTAATCACTAATAATTTGGAGCATTTGTTCATCTGACTATGGATAGTTTGGATTTGTTTCTCTGAGAACTGCCTGTTCATATCCTTGGACCATTTTTCATTTGGGGAATGCTTTGTATTCTTATAAATTTGACTCAGTTCTCTGTACATTTGAGAAATGAGGCTTTTGTCAGAGATACTCGCTGAAACGATTCCCCCAGTATTTGTTGTTTCTCTTTTAATCTTGCTTGTGTTGGTTCAACCCCTTTTTAATTTAATGCAATCGAAATTACCCGATTCATTTGTGTATTGTTCTCTAGGTCTTGTTTGGTCATAATTCCCCCCTTCTCCATAAGTCTGACAGGTAAGATTTTCCATATTCCCCTAATTTGTTTATGGTGTCACCTTTTATTTCTAGATCAGGTATCCATTTTGACTTCATCTTGGTCTTTGATGTGAGATGTTGGGCTTTGCCAAGCTTCTGCCATACACCTTCTTGAGCTCTCTTGTGAACATTGCTGGCATCCTCGGTACCAGAGCTGATAGTCCCTTTTGGTACCAGAAGGATTCCTAAGCTGGAATAAGCAAGACTATGGCAGCAAGGAGCAGCTAGGCAGAGCAGTGGATAGAGCGTGAGGCCCAAGATTGGAAGACTCATCTGAATGAGTTCAAATCTAGCCTCATACATTTAGAAGCTGAGTGACCCTAGGCAAGCCACTTCCCCCTATTTGCCTCAGTTTCCTCATCTGCCAAACGAGCTGGAGAAAGCGATGGCAAACCAGTTTGGTATCTTTGCCAAGAAAATCTCAGATAGGGTCACAAAGGGTCAGATGTGACTGAACAACAACAAGGACTGTGTGGACCTCAGAGCTGGTGAACTTCAGTGGATTCTTTTTGGTTTTTCTTCTTCCTCCTGGCTCCTCTAGACCGCCACCTCACACAGTCACCTCCATGCCTGAGGCACTCCTCCAAGCTGATGGCAGTCATGTTATTGGAAGGAGTCGGAGATGGTCTTAGTTGTTGTTCAGTTGTTTTTCAGTCATGTCCAACTCTTCATGAGCCCACCACTTGGGGTTTTCTTGGCAGAGATATTGGAGTGATTTGCTATTTCCTTCTCAGGCTCATTTTACAGATGAGGAAACTGAGACAAACCGGGTGAAGTGCCTTAGCTAGGGTCACATAGCTTGTAAGTGTCTGAGACCAGATTTGAACTTATCAAGATGAGTCTTCCTGACTCCAAGTCTGGTGCTCTATTCACCGCAGTGCTACCTAGCTGCCCAGGAGATAGTCTTGGGATCCTATAACTGTATCACTGAGCAGGGAGGGGCCTCAAGAGATCTTCTGGCTCAGGAAGCTGTGTGGAGGGCTGGACCAAATGGGCTGAAGAGCATTTCCAGCCTTATTTACAAGGGAGGCAGCCGCAGTGGAACAGTTAAGTGACTTGCCTGAGATCACATGATTAGTTAGACCAGATTTCTTGTTTATTTCCATAGAGCACCAGAGGGGCTCCCAGAGACTGTCTAGTGGGCTTTTTACCCAGTATCATGCCTTGGATGAAAGTCTTGGTTGCCTGTGGCCTCCTCAGCCCTCCAACCCAAAACAGCTGTAATTGTTTTTTAGGAGCCATCAACGGCCACAGCTGAGAGACCTTTGAGATCAGTTGCTCCAAGCTTCTTGCTTTATAGCTGGGGAAACAGAGGCCCATGGTAAGTCCTTGATACAGGTTTGCTAAGGGACAGAGAGCAACAGTGGTGACAGAGCCAGGACCTCTTTATCACACTATACCTTGTTTTCCTGTGATTGATGGGAGAGAGAGAATGAAGACTATCCGAGGAACAGAGAAGGTACAAAGGTAGCATTTCTGTTTCTATTCCCCCCATACCTCAGGTCCTGTTTATTTTGTTTTATTTTAATTTAAAGCCTTATCTTCTGTCTTAGAATCAAGGCTGTGTATTGTATCCAAGGCAGAAGGGTCATAAGAACTAGACAATTGGGGCTAAGTGACTTGGCCATGGTCACGTAGCTAGGATGTATCTGAAGTCAGATTTGAACCTAGGACCTCCCCTCTCCAGGCCTGGCTCTCTATCCATTGAGCCACCTAATGGCCTCATCAAGTCCCGTTTATTGAGATGACTAGAAAAGGTCAGAGTATAGAGGCAAGGGGGAAATGTGCTAACATCCTTTTTTTAAAAAAAAAAACAAAACCCTTACCTTCCGTGTTGGCTAGGCAATGGGGGTTAAGTGACTTGCCCAGGGTCACACAGCTGGGAAGTGTCTGAGGCCAGATTTGAACCTAGGACCTCCTATCTCTAGGCCTGGCTCTCAACCCACTGAGCCACTGAGCTGCCCCCCTGCTAACACCCTTTCAATGTCGTGTTCAGGGGATGCCTTCATGAAATTCCCGGCTAGATGCTTCTGGCCAATGTGCTTAATGTGTGCGGCAGAGTCATGGTTGGAGAAGGGCAGGGATGGGCCGAGAGGATCCTGGACCAAAATGCATGAGGCAAAGACTAGCCTCAGCTTCCTTAGCCCAGCTTTCCTTGGGACCACCTACAATGTGACACGAGCGGTTTGTTCCCACTTCACTCCTGGCAGCCCTGTCTCCAAAGGAAGACCACCTTTTTCTTTCCTTTCCTTTCCGGCTGTTGTTTTTGCAAGGAATTCAAGGAGCACAAGACATAGAAGAGAGCGAAGGCTACCTCTGGTCTTCAGGAGTCGTTCTGAGAAAGGCCTCGCCTCTAGAAGCTTCCTTGATCTTTGTGAGGTGCTTGTAGAATGGGGTTTCATTTCTGGGTTACCTAGTCCAACCTACAAGGCTGACTATAATGAATCTTTAAACAGGCTCCTCGTTCTCTTTACCAGCCACAGCTATCCATTATGGTTAATAAAACAGTGCATTAGTAACCCAAGTCTGACCAGTGCTCTGGAATGATTAATTTCGTGGCCCCACGGCACTCCAACACTTTTTGTTAAGCTCCCATCTGAGGGCCTGTCAGCCAAGAAAGATTGAGGCCTTCCTAGTTAATTACCAGTAGGCTGGTCCATCGGTGGGAGCCCACAGCAGGGGATGAGATATAGGAGGTACCTGAAGACATCAACAGCTCTGTCCTACTCCTGAGGTTTCCCTGTGACCTTCTAGGCGCAGGTCTTCCATGAGCCACCATTTTCCAGGTTTCGGTGACCCAGGTCACAGCCATTTTGGACCATTCAGATCCCTATCAAATATCTTCCCCATGGCAGGGGCTCTTCCAGTGTGGGAAGGGCTGGCGCATAGAAGAAGGCATTTGCTTTGCTTGCTTTGTCCCCCCAAGAGAGAACCAGGGGTACTGGTGCCAAGGGCAGAGCAGCAAATTTGGGGAGGGAAGACTTCCTAGATATAAGAGCAATCCCCAAGTGGCACGGGTGGCCTCCTGCCCTGTCCCCACTCTGGAGGTCATCAAGTCAAGGCTGGGCAACCACTCGTCAGGTATGTTCAGTGGGAAATCTTTGTGGGGGACCCGAGGGTAGACTAGGCGGAAGCTGGCATCCCTTTCATCCCTGCGATTCTGTGGGTCTGTGATTCTCAGAAAGAACAGAGTTTGCCATTTTATCAATAAGCGGAGACACAGTTACAACTGAACCCCTTTCAAAGGCGTCCCTGGCCCTCTGAGCCTCGGAGCTGGCCTACACAATCAGCCATTAGGCTCATCTAGAGTAGCCGGCAATGAGCTTTCATTTGCCTGTTGCTGCTGTCAAAAGCAGATTCTTTGCATTCATGTAGAGAAGTTCATTTTTTAGCTTTGGCCATCTGGCACCCTTTAGAAACAACGGTGCGTTGTCATCTCGCTAGAGAAAAGACTCCGGGACGATTAATCACAGGCCCAGAATGGACTGGACCTCCCATGGGATGTGGGGGAGACCCGCCCAGGAAGAACTGCACTTTGGGAGCTCCAGGGCCCCCTGGGATGCCAGTTCTTGCCAGAGCCCATCACAGGCCAGAGTTCTCCACTTAAACAGTCCCTGTTTTCATCACTAGATGGAAACAGAAACTGGACTAGGCCCCTGGAGCCGGGGAGGGGGCTGTGTTAGATCACATCCACTAACGGTGGGTGCCGTCCAAGGCTCTGCCCTGCAGGGGCCCTCTTCTCTTTCCCTTGGGGATCTCTGTCGCTGTCACAGGTTCAGTACCTCTCTCAGCCTGTCTCTTCATCTGAAAAATGGAGACTATAATAGCCCCATCTCACAGTGTCATTGTGAGGACCACAACTTGGAGGCAGCTCTTCCTTGATCATTGTTATCATCATCATTGCTCTCCCGGTTGTGAAGGCACCATGGATAGGTCAGGCTCTAATTTTCTATCAGGTCTACTCCTCAGACCCTGGAAAGGATGGCCGTGATGTCGCTGCGAAGCATGAATTGTCATGGTCGCCTGGCATCTCCCGACTGATCTCTCCCACATGATTGGTGCGAACCCCACGGCCTGCACCCCTGGCCAGGAAACCCGGGCCTCTCCCAAGACTTCCTGACCCATGGGCCTGGCAGCCTAGGGAAGCTTCACTTCAACTGTATTCAGCTCACTCTCTCCAAGGAGGAGGGGATTGCATCGATCTCCATGGCCCAAAGCTGTTCATGAGCCCTCTGCTGATCTGGACGTGTGACAGCTATTTATTTCTCAGGGAAAGGGGGACTAAATTAGGCATCTTTATTTTACTCTCCTTGGGTAGAAAAATCCAATGCTGTATTGGAACAGGTTAATGGCCCACTAAGTAGTTTTCAGGGCCCTGAATTATGGAGGAAGAGAGAAAGAGCTGTGAATCTCCTAATATGTGCAGGGAGGGCTGGGGAATCTTTTCTAACTTGGGAGATCACAGTGTTCTATGAGGGGCTTGTTCAAGTGGGATCAAGGGATTTTCAGGCTAGAATGCCCTTGATCCGCTTTATTCATTCTTTTGTTCTTTCATCCTGTCTTTTATTTTTATTTCTCCTTCCTCCTATTTTTTCTTTCCCTCCTTCCTCCCTTCTTTCCTTCCCTCCTCCTTTCCCTCCCTCCTCCCTTCTTTCCTTCCTTTCTTCCTTCCT
>NC_058136.1:53638175-53655676 GCF_016433145.1 Gracilinanus agilis | reverse complement strand
CCTCCCTCCCTCTCTGTTTTTTCTGCCCTTCCCCTTCATGCACACACACATATGTGTATCTATACATACAGATTTTAGAGGCTGGGGAAGTGGATCTGGAGAAGAGGGTCTGGGGCTTGGCTTGCCATATCAGTGGATATAGCCGATCTCTGCAATCAAGCATGCAATCTGATTACCTCGCTCGCGTTTGCTTTGATTGCATGACTAACAAAATTATTAATAGCTATAAAATTATTCAAACCCTTAAACATGCAGCGGCTCTCCTTATCTCAGTGGCCTCTCGCAGCCCCCAGTGCCAGGTTCATGAGGAAGCTCCACACCGATTATTCGGCTGCTACCTTTATTTCCCTTCAGTTCATCCTTTCTGGTCCGCCCCAGCCCCTCTCCAGCGTGGCACCAACCTCGGAGAGGCTCCCACCACATCCTCCTTAGCCTGAATAATTCAGGCCCAGCCCTTCTCCCTCAGCTCCAGGCTAAGTAAAGCCGGAGAGTTCTTCTCTCACATTTCTTCCTGCATTACCCTGCCATTGACCCTGGCTGTGTAATCGGAGCTCTTGCTGGGCTGCGATGTACAGGACCAGGATGCCGTGCGGGCCTCGGCAGATGGATCCCTGGAGTACAATGGCTCTCCAGACCTCCCATGCCGGTTGCCCAAGTGCCTTCCTGTTTTCAGCGAGCGCCTCGCCCCCGACTCCTTTGTCTCCGCAAGGCCACTGCAGCCCCGCTCCTGCGCTGCTCTGCTCTGCTCTGCTCAAGCCAGCCATTTCAAGGAAATGCAGCTGCTGCTTTGGGTGGGAGGCTGCAAAGGGCTGGGGGCTCCCATGTGACTGCTGCTGGTCCAGCTCAAGTCTGGAGAGGCATTGATTTCAGAAGCTGTCTGTTGGGCTTTGATCGTCTGGCTGGAGCTGCCCTTGAATCGTTGATGGGTCTCATTGGGAGTGATGGGCCTGGTCGCCCTCCTGGGGACAGCCTCCCCGCAGCGATGGCCGCTTCCCCAAATTCAACTCTGCCCGGTGGGCAGTGGAGGATGCCCCGACCCCAAGGCGTGCCACGCTTCCGGCTCCCATCGTTCTCTCTTCCACCGTCCCGTCGTTAGCATCTGGGCTTTTCATTTGCTCGCTCCAAGGCCTAGCTGGCTGCCCCTGGGCAGCCCTTGCACAGTACCGATGCCCCTGGATTCTTCCCTCTTGGCTGGGAGATATACTACCAACTCAGCCACTTCTTTGAAGAAAGGAAGTTGGGTGACGGGAGCATCCTGGTCCCAGCTGGAGGAAAGAAATGCTGATTAACAAGCCCCCACCCAAGCCTGGCTTGCACCACTGGTGGGCTCTCCTGGCCCTCAAACCCGAATGCTGTCCCTGGGGTTGGCGAGCCGTTGTTCCCTTCTCATTCAAATGAGGCACGAGCCGTCCCTGCTGCCCCAACGGCTTCTTTTGGTGGCTTCTGCTCTCTCTGTCTCCTTCTGGGAGCTCCCCCTTTCAGGCTGGCTCGCCTTTGCCCCAAGGCTTGTCATCCTGAGCAAATAGTGTGAGCTGTGCTGTTGGTGGCATGCATGACACGCCTTTGGTACTTATACTGCTCACCCAGGTAACAGAATGGCAGTTGTCAAGCAGGCTCCTCTTCGTGGCGACAACTTGTCTCTCACCATCTCCTTAAGTTGATGTTAGTGGACCCTTGAGTTCAAGGATCTTGGCGATGCCAGTCTATGAGATTGCCCAGAGATTCTGTGGTAGCCAAACCCAGGCTCAGGCTGGTGCCCTCCACTTCTATAAACTCTAGGAGGAGCCTTGAAGCATCAGGGAGTCTGGACAATCCAAGCTTATAAGAGCTTTCTTTGGTCCAAGTTGCCTGGAAGATCTTGGCCTCCTGGATCAATTCCAGTGATGACAGCATTTGCATCTGGTACGATGGGGATAGAACTTTCCCTTTCCTATCATGGCACCCTGAAGTCTTGAGTTCAAAATTTTCCTTAGTACTATTTACCTTTAAACTCTCAACATTACCAAAGCTTTATTTTTTATCAATATTTCAGTATATTCTGCACTTTTCCATATCCCACAGATGGGGAAACTGAGGCACAAAATAGGTCAGTTCTAGTTATTCCACTTGTTCTGACTTGATTGTTTAAAACCTATTGAATTAGGCCTCAGGAAGACTTAATGGATTCACCCATGATGATCTCTTCTCCACCCTGCTCCCTATCCCTCTCCTCTAGGTAGCTCTAATAAAGAACGTGGCACTTTGGAAGGGTAGGCTGTGCTTCCAACCAGCTCTTTATCTTTTTTTTTTTAACATGTTGATACAATTTGTAATAATAATTGCTTTGTGACACTTTGCGATCCATGTCATCTCCCTCCTTCCTTCTCCTCCCCACTCCCTGAGACAGCAGGTCATGTGATGTAGGATATATATGTGCTATCATACATATGTATTTCCATGTTTGTCGTGTCACAAAAGAAGACACATAACATTGATACAACAACAGAAAAGCTCACGAAGGAGATAAATGGTGTGCTACATTTTGCATTCAGACTCCATTGGTTCCTTCTGTGGTAGTGGAGAGCTTTTTTTCATCATGAGTCCCTTGGAGTTGTCCTGGATCTTTACATTGCTGATAATAGTTCACTTATTCACAGTTGATCATTGTACATTATTGCTATTACTGTGTCTAATGTTCTTCTGGTTCTGCTCATTTCTCTTTGCATCACTTCATATAAGTCTTTCTAGACTTTTTTTATCATCACCCTGTTTGTCATTTCTTATATTCCATTGCAATCATAAACCACAACTGCTACAGCCATTCCCCAATGAACAGACATCCCACCATTTTCCAGTTCTTTGCCACCACAAAAAGCTGCAATCGGTTTCTTTATCCAAGTAGGTTTTTCTCCCTGTATCTATGATTTCTTTGGCATACAAACTAGTAGTGACATTGCTGGGTCAAAGGGTATGCACAGTTTGATGGCCCTTTAGGCATGCTTCCAGATTGCTTTCCAGAATGACTGCATCAGTTTCACAGCTCCACCAACAATGTATTAGTGTCACACTTCTCCCACATCTTCTCCAACATTTAGTATCATTTTCCTTTTGGGTCATATTAGCCCATCCAATAAGTATGAGGTGATACCTCCAGCCAGGTCTCTTATCAAAATTGTTACGTAGGAAGATTGTCTTTGGGCCTTTCCATGGCTCCTTAAGTGCCTTCTCCGGCCTTGCCCCCATTTCTTCTCCAACTTGTTGGCACTCTTCTCTTCCCAGTACTTCCACATTCCCATTGAAACTTGACCCCTGGGATCCCTTCACTCAAGGCCTGATGGGGTCCCATTGGGACCACTGTAAATGGATGAATAAAGAAAGTCAAGGAATCCCTGTCAACGTGTTGCGCTTCTCAGGGACTCTGTTGGCTCTAGTCCAATGGAAATACCTTAAAGCACATCACCTTTGATGGGTATTTCAGGCTAATAGAAATGTTTCTGATGAGAGGTGTGTTTCACTATTGAGCCATACTGCCTCGATTGACTCCATTGGAACTCCAAAGGAAAGGGTGAGTTTCTGCAGCAAGTGGGGTGCCATATAGCGGAAGACTCTAGTTGGGTAAAGCCACCCACAAAGGTAGAGGATGGAGATTACAGGCTTTCTGAGAGCCCCGGAGAGCTTGGCATCACCCCCTCTGAGCCCTCAGGGGTTGAGTGAAGAAGGAAAGGGAGAGTAAGGTGGGCTCTGAAAAATGAATGAATTAAATTTTGTTACCAATTACACGTAATAACACATTTCCATATAAGTTTTCCTAGGGAATATGATTGAACTTATCTCCCTGCCTCCCTTCCCTCCCCCTTCCCGGTACGGGCAGGCAATTCGACCTGGGTTATACATACATTACCATGTAAAACATATTTCCATATTGTTCATTTTCGTGTGTGAGTAATCGTGTCAATGCCAATCCCCCAAACATAAACCCGAGGAAACGAATGAAGAATCGCCTGCTTTGATCTGCCTTCTGACACCACCAGCTTTCTCTGCAGGTGGAGGGCGTTCTTGGCCAGCAGGCCCTCAGAACTGAGAAGGTGGCTTTCAAGGCACTGTCTGACCATCACACAGCCCAGGACTGCCCAGCAGGCCAGGAGGGGCATTTATTGAACTGGGGCTGCTAATTAAACAGAACCTGGGCTATACCTTCGCTGGGCAAAAGGGCAAGGGGAAGCCGGGTAGTTAGGGCTCTGGTAAGAGAAAGTTGATGGGAGGGGCCCGAATTTGCCAGAGCAGGAATGAGATAAATCCATCAACGTGCATCTATTAAGTGCTCACTCTGTGCCAGGCACTGGGGCTAGAAGAACAAAACAGCCCCTGGCCTCCAGGAGCTCACGTTCCGTATGGAGAGAGAGCATCGTATACACCCAAGAAAGTACCAGGCATAGTTACTTGGGGTAGACTCTCTCCTTCCCTCCAGGAAATGAATCCTCTTTCATAACAAAGGAGAGCCATCCCGCACGGATGCCTTGTTTGGACAGGATGTGTGGCGTTTCCTACCTGTAGTCCTGGACATCTCTGAGGGAAGGAGGAAGGAGTCGCCTCAGAGCTTTTGGCTGAAGGCCAAAATTAGACTTCATAATTACCAAGCACTTGGCATCATTTTTGTAGTGTGTGTGTGTGTGTGTGTGTGTGTGTGTGTGTGTGTGTGTCAGAGAGAGAGAGAGAGAGAGAGAGAGAGAGAGAGAGAGAGAGAGAGAGAGAGAGAGAGAAACAGACTATCTGGCTTCTTGCTTACTTTACTGCATCGCTTCATAATATTCCACTTTAATACAAAGAGTGCTGAGCTTAAAGTGATTGGTTCTGGGTTCAAATCCCCATCCCATCACTTATCACCTTTGTCATTTTGGACAAGTGCTGGCTCTTTAAACCAGGACTATGGTGTATGTAGGCATCCATTTTCTTTTCTGAAGGAGGGAGTTGGACTAGATGAACTCTGAGGTCCCTTCCAGATTGAACCTTTATTTTTTAATTTTTAATTATTTTTTTAAAACCCTTAACTTCTGTGTATTGGCTCCTAGGTGGAAGAGTGGTAAGGGTGGGCAATGGGGGTCAAGGGACTTGCCCAGGGTCACACAGCTGGGAAGTATCTGAGCCTGGATCCGAACCCAGGACCTCCCATCTCCAGGCCCAACTCCCAATCCACTGAGCTACCCAGCTGCTCCCCAGATTGAATCTTTGAGCCTATGAACCTCATATTTATCCTTGCTTCTGGTTCCTTTATTTTCTCACTCCTTGGGCTGAAGAAGAGGAAGTCAGTCCAGGTAGGACAGTTTTTAAGTACCTGATCCATACCCCTTCCTCTGCTGTGCTTCTGGGGCACCCCTTTCTGTGCCTACTAATCAGTATATGGCAGGTGTGTGTGTGTGTGTGTGATGTTGACTGCTTGCCACAGTGCCATCCATGGCTGCGCAAAGCTTTTGAATCCACTGGGTAGGCCTAGGGTGTCCCCATTCAAGCTCACTGGTCTTCTGATGGTGCCAAGGAAGCATCCTGGGTGGCTGAAATGTCCCCTTCCAGGGCCACGCTAGCTTTGTACCTTTGGCAGGAGCAGAGAGAAGTGAGGACTGGCTCCTGGGCTCCCAGAACTTTGGGGAGGTGGGGCTAAAGAAAGAAATCAAGGGCTCAGAAGAGCAGGTCAGCAGCTCTTGTACCCTTTTAGGTGGAAATTCTACAAAATGGCAGAAGGACAGCAGCTACTTTGCCCTGATGGCACTGTCACCATCTGGTTGCATTTGGGTAGTTTATACTTGGAGAGCCTTGGCTCTGCTTGACCTCAAAGCCAATCAAGGTTGCAGGATTCTAAGGAAGGAAGCAAGGGTTCAGACAGAAGCAAAATCCCTGGCAAAGGCCAAGGAAAATTGGCTGCCGCACCTCCTCTGGACCACAGACAATGAAGGATTTCCTCCCAGGTTGGGTTAATCTGTTTGTCTGAGCTTGACTGGCAAGTGGGAGCAAAATCACCTAATGGAAGCTACCTGGTGAGGCCCAGACCATGCTTCAGATCCATCCACTGTGGACCTCTTGAGACCTCTTCATCTATTTGTTTATTTGTTTGTTTGTTTGTTTTTTTATTTGTTTATTTGCTTATTTATTTATTTTTAAACCCTTAACTTCTGTGTATTGGCTCCTAGGTGGAAGAGTGGTAAGGGTGGGCAATGGGGGTCAAGTGACTTGCCCAGGGTCACACAGCTGGGAAGTGTCTGAGGCTGGATTTGAACCCAGGACCTCCTGTGTTTAGGCCTGACTCTCAATCCACTCAATCCACTCAATCCAGCTGCCCCGCTCTTGAGACCTCTTACTAGTCAACTTCCTACCATGTGTTTGCCAGGTCTCCAACCCCACCTCCCACGTTAATGTCCCCTGTTCATGCCTTGTCTCCACCCCCACCCCCACTCCTGGAGAATGTGAGTTTCCAGAGGGCACTTTTACACTGTATCCCAAGCACCCAGCACAGTGCCTGCCTGGCACATAGTATGGGATTAATGACCAAATAAATGTTTATTCAATCTGGTTCACAGGATAGCATTAAATTGCAAAGCCGCCCTGAGCCTCTGGCAGTCCAGGAGGGCCCCAGTAGAGGGCAGGATGCTCTGAAGCAAAGCCTAGTCCTACAGCCACATGGGAAGCCAGGCCCGAGACTTCTCAGCAGTAGAATTTTGTTATTTATCTATCAGAGTTCAGGTCCGTTTGAGTAGGGAAGTGAGTCTGAAGCAAGACAGAAATGGGCTTTCCATTTGATTTGGGGGTAGGAGAATGTTGTCTCTTCCTTCCCTCTTCAACCCAAACCTGGCACATCCTTCAAATCTGCCCCCTTCCTTTAAGTGCCATCTCCTCCAGGAAGGATGCCTTCAGCATCCCAGTCCGACAGGATCTTGCCTTTTTAAATCTGTGCTAATCATTGGGCATCTGCGATCTCTTCCCAGCTAGGTTAGAGGAGCCCCAAGGTGGCTATTGACTATATTGAGGTTCCCCTCCTCCCATTTTCTACTATGGTGATGAGTCAAAAACCAAACCACACCAGAAAGCTATACAGTACTATTGAGCCATACTGCCTCGATTGACTCCATTGGAACCCCAAAGGAAAGGGTGAGTTTCTGCAGCAAGTGGGGTGCCATATAGTGGAAGACTCTAGTTGGGTAAAGCCACCCACAAAGGTAGAGGATGGAGATTACAGGCTTTCTGAGAGCCCCGGAGAGCTTGGCATCACCCCCTCTGAGCCCTCAGGGGTAGAGTGAAGAAGCATATCACTAGGAGTGCCAGACCTGGGCCCTCAACCATAAATAGGGCTAATTAGATGCTTAGTCAGCAGCGCCCCCTCTAGGTTAATGTATGCCTAGTAATGGCCCTGGCATTATGCTGGGCAAAACTGCAAGTGGTCTAAGTGCCATGCCTCTTGATATCACCAGGGGAACTGTGAGTGGTGGGTGATAAGGGCACCCTTGGTAAGTAGCTTTCACTCTCTCCATCTTAATTTTCTTGTCTATAAAATGAAGGCTAGAAAACTTTCCCTTTCGTCCAGCAGTAATGGGTTCAAGTGTGGACTGATGAGCTTTGAAGAAGTGACAAAGCATTCAAGTGTGAAATGTGTCCCCGGAGCCTGTAGCTCAAAGCTCTACCTACAGTCGGTGTTTGTGGAATGCATTCTCTTTCCCCCCCTCTTCATGTATTTATTTCTTTGTTTATTTTAAAATTTTAATTAATTATTTTTTTTAAACCCTTGTACTTCGGTGCATTGTCTCATAGGTGGAAGATTGGCAAGGGTGGGCAATGGGGGTCAAGTGACCCGCCCAGGGTCACACAGCTGGGAAGTGGCTGAGGCCGGGTTTGAACCTAGGACCTCCCGTCTCCAGGCCTGACCCTCACTCCACTGAGCTACCCAGCTGCCCCCTTTAATTAATTATTTAGGAATATTTTCCCATGGTTCCATGATTCTTGTTCCTTCCCCTCCTTCCTCTCCCTCCCCGTTCCCATAGCCAACAAGCAATTCCATTGGGTTTTCCATGTGTCATCGATCAAGACCTATTTCCATATTATTGATAGTCGCACTAGGGTGATCGTTTAGAGTCTACATCCCCAATCCTATCCCCATCGATCCATGTGTTCAAGCAGTTGTTTTTCTTCTGGGTTTCCGCTCCCACAGTTCTTCCTCTGGATGTGGACAGTGTTCTTTCTCAGAAGTCCCTCAGAATTGCTCTGGGTCATTGCATCGCTGCTAGTAGAGAAGTCCGGGACATTCGATTGTGCCTCAGTGGATCCGTCTCTGTGTATGAGGCTCCTTTCGCTCTGCCTCAATTCCGGGAGGTCATTCGGAATGCATTCTTGATCCCTTTTTCCTACCCGTGATCCTTGGAAAGAAAGCAGGGCGCCGGGAAAAAGAAATCGGAAGTCGCTGCCCGTCTCCTTGGCTCCTTCAGAGAGGTTCGGGAACAGGCTCCTCCTCTGTGCCCGGCCCTGGGTGTGCGCTGTCCCGGGTTTGGTTGGAAAGGTGCCGAGGGAAGGAGCTGTCCAACAGCGGCTGGCCTTGGGGCATTGGAAGCCCAACGCAAGGAGGATTTTGATGGCGCGACTCCTGTGGACTAGGCACTGTGTTCAGGGGATACTGAGGCAGACGCGAGAAGTAATCCTGCCCTCAGGCTGCCCTGGGGAGCCAGATCCTCTGTGAAAGTCTTACCGGCTCTATTTTACCGAGGGCTAACGGACTGATTTGCCCAAGAGGCAGGACCGGATTGGAATTCGGGTCTCTTGGGCCTCCCCCCCAGCTGCCCTTTCCTTCCACAGCTCTCCTCCTCGAGTAGAGGCCAGGCCTCGAAAATGCAGCAATAATCTCGCCTTGGACCCAAGTCATGCAAGCCAAGGACCGCAGGGTCCGGGCTGAGTAGCTCTCCAGCCTCGCCTGTTCTGCGCCCGCAGCTTCCCACTCGTGATTGCGGCCAGAGCCCTGTTCCTCGCGAGCCTCTTCAGCGGAGCCTCTTTTTGCGTTGGGCACCATTTTCGCGGCGCGGCTGACGTCTCTAAGTCCAAAGTCACTTTTCTAATTTTCACTCCCAGCCTCAAGTGGCTGGAGAGACCCGGCGTGGCCCAAAGGCCTCCGCCAGGCTTTCAGCACTGCAGTGGGGACAGAGAGCCCAGTTCAGTCTCGGGCTGCTGCTGTTGCTGCCGCCGCCGCTGCCGCCGCCGCGGCGGCTGGAAAAAAAGGCTCGGAAGAAATCCCCAGCAAGGTCGCTAGATGGCCCTCTTGTGATTCGAAAGAAGCACCGAGCCGCCTCCTCCTCGGGGAGCCAAGCGAGCGGAACCTGGAGCAGAGAAGGGGACAACTTTCTTTGGCCCAGCGTCCCTTAAACGCCCGGGGGCGGTGCTGGGTCCGAGAAGAAACGCTAAAAAGACCAGGAAGGGCTTTGGGTTACCTCGCCGGGCCACGGGCTCGCTCCAGTTTGGGGGATGAGACCACCGACCCCCAGTGGGAAGGACTGGGGAGGGGAGAAGGGCCCGGGCTTTGGCAGCTGTCATTTAAGACGGGCTGGTGGCTGGGGGGTGGGGAGGGATGGCGAGTGTCAGCTAAGCGAAACGAAAGCAGCGACCCCCCCCCCCCCACCACATCCAAGCTGCCTCCCTTCGGGGACCGAAGGCCCCTAGGCCCAGGTGTGCCACGGGGCTCTCCCTGGTGACCGCACAGTGGGCCTCGGGAAGGGGCACCCTGGTCTCCCGCCCCTGCGAGGGTCGGGGTGGAAGGGCGCTCGCTGGCGTTAACCGAGGCGCCGCGGGTCTCGGCAGCCAACGTGCTAAGGCAATGACATTGAACTTGAATGGAATTCTCCATGTCGCCTCGATCAGGCGGGCCGGCCGAATATAGCCATTCGATGAGCTCTCCCCGAGGGCCGAGGGGCGGCTTCCTCCTCCTCCTCGGGGGGCGAGCATCTCTTTAAAGGCCAGCTGCAATGTTAATCATTTTTTACCTGAGTAATACTCCCATTGCTTCTTGACCTGGGGGATTGTTAATGGGCAAGACTCCTATTCAGACTATTTTCTCCAGCTCAATCAAATCCTGGAGGCGCCAGTTTACTTTTATCGATCAGTGGGTTCCTGACAGGCTTTGCCACAAGGAAGCAGCATCATCCTTTTTTTAACTCAAAGAGGGAACAGCTCGCCTTAAAGTTTACGGCTAAAAGCCTCTGAGCATAGCATACAAACATTTTAGCAGGCGGCGAACGGTCCTGTTCCGAGAGAGCGAGCCCCAGACCCGCGATAGGGAGATGCCGAACCCAGAAATAACGGGATCCGGGGATCGCTCCCTTAGGTCCCCCGCAAAGGTTTTGGTAGTGATGGTGGGCGGGGAGGAGTTGAGGTCTTTTTAATTAGTGCTAAATGCCCTTTGTTCCTACCCACTCCCAGCAAAGGTAAGTTACTCGGTTCCAGGAAAAAATAGAGCCCTCTTCGCTTGGCAGAGCCCAGAGTCGCGGCTGTCCCTCCACCCCCACCCCCAACCTTGGCCCTGCTGGCCCCCGAGCTATTCTTCTCCCTCTCCACTCTTGCCGGTCGCTGAGACACCGCTCCCCACCTCTCCCGGCCCGGAGTCCAGTTAGTCTCCGTGGTCCCCTGCTCCCTGCGCCCTGGCTCTGCTGGTCCCCGGGCCCTGCCACTCCCAGGCTGCCTGGGCCCTTCCAAGATGCTGCCGGCCCGAAATCCGTGCCCCTACCCACCCAGCCAAAGGGGGAGCTCCCCGCCGGCGCCTTCAGTTGGTGTGTTCTGCGCTAGCTCCGTCCTCCCCTAGGTTGTACCCACCAGAGCCCCTCGCCCCCCACCCCACCGTGCACCCCTCCACGACAGACTCTTCGACGCCGACTGTGTGATCGGCTGTGGGGGAGGGACGATCTCGGACCTGAGGCGAGAAGGTTCCCTGAGAAGTAAGCTGCGTGTCCTTTTCCTCGCCCTCCCCGCCCCACCGTGAGAAGCCGAGGAACCGGGGCCTCTGACTGGGGGGCGAGGGGCGGGGCGGGGAAGGAGAAGAGGCTGCAGAGGGAAGCCGGCGGCTCTCTGCAAGGAGATGGCAGGTTTTTAAGAAAACCCATGGTGTGTCCAATTTGCCTTCGAGTCGTTCTTTTAAGGGTGAGTGTTTCGGAGCCGAAATCTCGGACTGCTTTTTCTCCTGGGCTAATTACGAGTTTTCTCACCTAGTTGTCTGTCCAAACGTCCCAGCCTCCTCCTTGCTCTGGAGGGCCGGCGTTCAAGGCTCAGAGCTGAGTCTGGCTAGGATGAAGTCCACCTTACCCCCACCTCCCCCACCCCCCGCCCCGCCCGGACCCTGCTCTCGCGGTTGGCCAAACAACTTCTTGCCCCGAGTGTTTTCTAGTCCTAAAGCTAGTGTCCTTAATTAAGGTCCCCAGACAATGATGAAGAGGTCCCACACCCCAGCCGGGCCCCGCCGCCTTCGTTTATCGGGGCGCACTGATGTCATTTCGTCTCCGTTCCAGCTCTGTCCCTCTGCTCCCAGCCGGAGTCGGCCCCTGAGCCTGCTGCCCACGCGGGCAGAACCCGAGCCTCCCAGGCAGGGACCAGCCGATGGGCGCACAGGCAGAGCTGTGCTCGTGCTGGGGGACCAAAGGTCGATACTGGGTTTGTCTTCCCCGGCCTGGGCTCCATCGACTTGTTTTTGGTTGGAGCAGGGCTTATTTATAGGAAGCTACATTGCAAAGGGATATAGACACCCCCCCCCCCCGCCACACACACACACACACACACACACACACACACACACACACACATATGGCAAACCCAGGAGCGCAGCTGCTCCCCTACGCCCCCCGACTTGTATTTCATTAGGCGACGAACAAGTGGGAGAACGAAGCAAGAAGTGCAGCTTTAGTTACTGACATCTCCGCATTTGCCCTGGCTGGGGCGGGGGGCGGGGGGCGAGAAGAGGATGTCGGTAATGGGGGTGGGACTGAGGGGCGGCCCGCAGAATCGAGCTTCCAGAGATCACACCCTTTCCAACCCTAGCTCTCCATAAAGAAGAGCCAAGTTCAAAACAAAAACCACAAACCACCGAGCCAGGCCAATGACCCCCCCCCTCCCTGCCTTTCTCTCTCTCCTTCCCTCCCTCTTTCCCCTAGGTCCCCTGTCCCTCCCGCCGCCGTTCCTCCCCCACTCAAGTGGAGAGACAAGAGAGCCAGGAAAAAAGGAGAGGGCGAGGGAAGAGGGAGAGAGGAGAGAGAGAGGTGTCTCATTAAAATGAAGGGAAAAATACAATCTCCCCCAAATCTTTTCCCAGCATCGCCAAGGCAAGCGGCGGCGAGCGGTTCATACAGAGGCTGAACTGCAGCGCTCAAACCTAGCCCCTCCCGGCTTGGGTACCACTTCTCTGTGTGTAAGTTTCTCCCGCTTGGCCCCTCCCCTTCGGCCAGCCGGCCCCGCCCCTCTAGCCAGAAACACGCTCTGCCGTCTCCTGATTGGCTGCAGCCTGGCGTAGCTCCGGCTCGAGCAAGCCCTCTCTCCAGATTCCGCGGCCAGTAGTTTGCGGCAACGGGAGGAGGAGCAGCAGCGGAGGAGGCGGCGGCGGCGGCAGCAGTAGCAGTAGCAGCAGTGTCGGTGGCGGCGACAACGGCGAGGTGGTGAAGAGAGAGAGAGAGAGAGAGAGAGAGAGAGAGAGAGAGAGAAACGAGAGAGACAGACAGACAGAGAGAGACAGAGAGAAAGAGACAGAGAAAGAGAGGGGAGAGAGAGGGGAGAGCAGCCAGCAGGACAGCTCGTACGCGCAGTTCGCAGGCACAGCCGGGGTGGGATTTTCAAACGCAGCCGCAGCCCAGTCGGCAGCCCGTCCGCAAGTGCTGGTCCGAGAGGGTCTGACTGCCGGAGATTTAGTAAGAACTTCAAGATCTCTCCGCCGGGGACAGGCAGCGTCTTGAGCTCCCTCCCTCACATACACACACACACACACACACACGCAGACACACACAGAGAGAGGCACACACACACACACTCTCACACACTCACACACAGCTACCTAGAGAGAGCGCAGGGAAGCTCCCTCTCCGAGAGTCCGGAGCGAGCCGATTGAAAGGAACCTGGGCCTGGAAGTAAACTTTGGCTGTGAGAGCAGGCAAGCTAGCGAGCGAGCGGGCGGGCGAGCGAGCGAGGGAGGGAGCGAGCCGCGGTGGCCTGGCCAGGGCAGCCGTGCGTGGAACCGGATGCCTGCAAGAAGAGGATGAGCTCTGGGGAATTTGATCTGCCAGCTGCTGCGCCGATTTCGCACCCACCCCACCGGAGCTAGAGGTAGAAGGCGAGCCCACACCTGCGGTATCTGACTTTCTGTGCCAATTCCTAGCGCTGTGACTTCTCCATCCTTTCTCCCCGATCTCATTCCCCGCTTCACCCCCCACCCGAGCTATTTGAAAGAACTGAGACTTTGATTTTCTCGGGCAGATCCCCTCCTCTCTCAGGCTCCCCAGGCAGTCGGCTCAAAAAAACTTGAGGTGGTGGGGGGAGTGCGCGCCGGGGTGCGGTGGTGGTAACTTTGATTGCTCGAACGCGAGCCGCCCGCTGCCCTTTGCCTCACTAAGGGGCGATTCCCTGCAGACGGCCCGCCTGTCGATGTAAGCGGACCGACGGGCGCAGGAGAAAAAAAAAAAATCTCTTTCTTTGCTAAGGAGAGCAGCCGCTTCCGCAGCCTCTCCCTCTGTCCGCTGGCCTGAGCCCTGGGACCCAGGAGCGGCTGAGAAGCCCCGGCGTCTGCAGGACTTTCCGCCAAGCTCAGCCACAGACGCGGCTCTCCTCCCTTCCCCTTCCCTAGGCATTAACCTAAATAGATTTATTTCTCTAGCTTAAAAGCAAAACAAAAACAGCATCCAGACTGACCAAGCCATAAGGACTGGCTTAAAGTGTGCCTGTTTTCTGCAGTAAGATTTGTGCATTTTGGGGAAGGGGGGTGGTGGAGATATTTGCGCATGCCAGGTGCAAAGATAGCTAAATCCCTCATACAGTGACTGTGTGTGTGTGTGTGTGTGTCTGTGTGTGTGCCTGTGTGTGCGTGCGTGCGCGGGGCTCTGTGGCTGTGGTCTTGCCTGGGTTTTAGCTTCTCGATTGTTTCGGTAACTTCTGTTTTGGGCTCGGCTGCTCCTTGGGCCGGCCAGAAGAAAACCTCTGTGCTCCTCTGTGCCTGCAGTCTGCCCCCCCTCGTCTCGGATTTGAGGGGCTGTTGATCGCCTCGAACTTTAAAGGGGCTGCAACTGCGAAGGGGGGGCGAAATTGACTAGCTGGGCAGTCGAGAGCGAGGAGAAGAGCTGAGCCAGCGCGCTAGCTCTCTCGCCCTATTTCTGTCTCCTCTCACTGTCTTTCCCAGCCTTTTGCACATCCCCGGCTTTTCGTTCGCCTCCTGATTCTGTTTTCTTCCTGCTCAGCAGGACCCATCCTCTCAGCTCCTTCTTCACGCTTCTTTTCTCCCCGCCAAAAAAAAAATTATTGAAAGCAAAACAAAAAATTCAACAGGCGGGCCCGGTGAGAGGAGAACCCTGTTTCTTAAAGGTGCCCGTAAAAAAGGCGTCACGGAGCCCAGAAAAATGGATTCTTTTTTGCCCATGCTGCTCCTCGAAGCTTTACTATGGACTCAGGCGGCATCTTTGATTAACTTAAAATACTCCGTAGAGGAGGAGCAGCGAGCGGGCACCGTGATTGCAAATGTCGCCAAAGATGCCCGGGAAGCCGGCTTTTTGCTGGACGCCCGGCAGCCCGCCTTCCGGGTGGTCTCCAACTCGGCCCCCCACCTGGTGGACATCAACCCCAACTCTGGGATGCTGGTCACCAAACAGAAAATTGACCGGGACCTGCTGTGCCACCAGAGCCCCAAATGCGTGATCTCCCTTGAGGTGATGTCCAGCTCCATGGAGATCTGCGTGGTCAAGGTGGAGATCAAGGACCTGAACGACAACACGCCCATTTTCCCCAACTCGCAGATCGAGCTGGAGATCTCCGAGACCGCCAGCCCTGGCACACGCATCCCCCTGGACGGCGCCTACGACCCAGACTCGGGCAGTTTCGGTGTGCAGACGTACGAGATCACGCCCAACGACCTCTTTGGCCTGGAGGTGAAGACCCGCGGCGACGGCTCCCGCTTCGCTGAGCTGGTGGTGGAGAAAAACCTGGACCGCGAGACCCAGGCCCACTACAATTACCGCATCACGGCCCTGGACGGGGGCGACCCGCCGCGCATGGGCACCGTGGGGCTGGGCATCAAGGTGATCGACTCCAACGACAACAACCCCGTGTTCCCGGAAGCTACCTACGTGGTGAGTGTCCCCGAGAACGCGCCCCTCAACACGCCCGTCATCCACCTCAACGCCTCCGACCCCGACGAGGGCACCAACGGCGAGGTGGTCTACTCCTTCTACGGCTATGTCAACGAGAAGGCCCGCGGCCTCTTCCAGATCGACCCGCACAGCGGGCTGATCTCGGTGAGCGGGGCCATCGACTACGAGCAGGGGCGCGTGTACGAGCTGGACGTGCAGGCCAAGGACTTGGGGCCCAACTCCATCCCGGCCCACTGCAAGGTCACGGTGACCGTGCTGGACGTCAATGACAACGCGCCGGTCATCAACCTGCTGTCGGTCAACAGCGAGCTGGTGGAGGTGAGTGAGAGTGCCCCGCCGGGCTACGTGATCGCCCTGGTGCGGGTGTCCGACCGCGACTCGGGCGCCAACGGTCGGGTGCAGTGCCGCTTGTTGGGCAACGTGCCCTTTCGCCTCCAGGAGTACGAGAGCTTCTCCACCATCCTGGTGGACGGGCGCCTGGATCGCGAGCAGCGGGACCAGTACAACCTGACCATTCAGGCCCGCGACGGCGGCGTGCCCTCCCTGCAGAGCACCAAGTCCTTCACTGTCAAGATCACGGACGAAAACGACAACCACCCTCACTTCTCCAAGGCCTACTACCAGGTCATCGTGCAGGAGAACAACACTCCTGGGGCCTATCTGCTCTCGGTCTCGGCCAGGGACCCGGACTTGGGCCTCAACGGTAGTGTCTCCTACCAGATTGTGCCCTCGCAGGTGCGGGACATGCCGGTCTTCACCTACGTGTCCATCAACCCCAACTCGGGGGACATCTACGCCCTGCGTTCCTTCAACCACGAACAGACTAAGGCGTTCGAGTTCAAGGTGTTGGCCAAGGACGGTGGCAATCCGTCGCTGCAGAGCAATGCCACCGTCCGGGTCATTGTCCTCGACGTGAATGACAATACCCCGGTGATCACGGCGCCGCCCCTGGTCAACGGCACGGCCGAAGTCTACATCCCCCGAAACGCGGGGGTGGGCTACCTAGTGACTGTGGTCAAGGCCGATGACTACGACGAGGGCGAGAACGGGAGGGTCACCTATGACATGACCGAGGGCGACCGGGGCTTCTTCGTGATCGACCAAGCCAACGGCGAGGTCCGCACCACCCGGACCTTCGGGGAGAGCTCCAAGGCCACCTACGAGATCATCGTGGTGGCCCACGACCACGGCAAGACCTCGCTCTCGGCGTCTGCCCTGGTCCTGATCTATCTGTCCCCGACCCTCGATGCCCAAGAGTCCGTGGGGTCGGTGAACCTGTCCCTGATCTTCATCATCGCGCTGGGATCCATCGCGGCCATCCTCTTCGTCACCATGATCTTCGTGGCGGTGAAGTGTAAGAGGGACAACAAGGAGATCAGGACCTACAACTGCAGGTAACTCTCTCCCCCCCCTCCCCTGCCCCCTCCCCCTCCCCCTGTCGTGGTGACTCTGTGTGGATGTCTCCGTGTTTAGACAATCGGCCCCTTTTGGAATCCACAAAGACATCGAGTTTACTTAAATACTTTTTTTTTGAAGGTAGAAAAAGGTTTGCCCCAGCCCGGGGGGATCCATCCTCGGGCTCTGACACTTTGCTGGGAGACAGTCGTTTGCTGTTTGCATTCTGTCATAATGATGATAAGCAGAGAAGCAATTATCTTTCTCAAATTTGCACAGCTGTCTCCGCCAAGTTATGGCAGGAAGAAAAGAGAGAGAAAGAGAAGGAAGAGTTTCCTTTAAAAAAAAAAAAAAGGGACCCCGAGCCCCGGCGGCCCCGCGAGCAGCCACGGAGGCTCGCTTTGGGCCAGCTTTGCCAGCTGCCCAGTCCCGGTGGAGGGAATGTGCTCGGGAGGGAGCAGCAGGGCTGGGAGTTGGAGCTGGAATGGGGGACAGGAAGAGGGCGGGGGGAGGGAAGGAGCTGGGCTGCCGGAGAGCCTGGCGTCTGAAAAGCTCCCTGCAAAGGGAACAGTTTTCTCCCTCGACTGGATGCTTCGCTGGGGTGTAGCCCGAACCCCCCAAACACTGATAGCGCTCTCTCTTTCTCTCTCTCTCTCTCTCTTTGGTATCTAGACGGCTATGAGCGTTACTAGTACAACAATAGCCAGCTGGTGGGGGGGGGGTCGGTTCCCCTCGCGGGCAAATTGGTGGAGCTGGCAAGGGAGAGGCATTCTTAGCATG
>NC_058136.1:53516227-53628973 GCF_016433145.1 Gracilinanus agilis | reverse complement strand
GGTCCTGAACACAGTGTCTAGCACATAGTAGGAGCTTCTTAATTATTTCTTGGATTGGGTTAAATTGAATCTAGTTGGGGAGCCTAGTTTCACAAGTACAAAATGGACAGATTAGGCCAAGATGGATTTCAGTCCAATGCCAGGTTGTTTTATCCCCGGTCCTGAACACAGTGTCTAGCACATAGTAGGAGCTTCTTAATTATTTCTTGGATTGGGTTAAATTGAATCTAGTTGGGGAGGCTAGTTTTGCAAGTACAAAATGGACAGATTAGCCCAAGATGGATTTCAGTCCAATGCCAGGTTTTTTTTTTTTTAATGCTTTTTTAAAAATTTTTATTTTAAACCCTTAACTTCTGTGTATTGACTTATAGGTGGAAGAGTGGTAAGGGTAGGCAATGGGTGTCAAGTGACTTGCCCAGGGTCACACAGCTGGGAAGTGTCTGAGGCCAGCTTTGAACCTAGGACTTCCGGTCTCTAGGCCTGGCTCTCAATCCACTGAGCTACCCAGCTGCCCCCGAATGCCAGGTTGTTTTATCCCCAGTCCTGAACACAGTGTCTAGCACATAGTAGGAGCTTCTTAATTATTTCTTGGATTGGGTTAAATTGAATCTAGTTGGGGAGGCTAGTTTCGCAAGTACAAAATGGACAGATTAGCCCAAGATGGATTTCAGTCCAATGCCAAGTTGTTTTATCTCTGGTCCTGAACACAGTGTCTAGCACATAGTAGGAGCTTCTTAATTATTTCTTGGATTGGGTTAAATTGAATCTAGTTGGGGAGGCTAGTTTTGCAAGTACAAAATGGACAGATTAGCCCAAGATGGATTTCAGTCCAATGCCAGGTTGTTTTTTTTTTTAATGTTTTTTTTTTTAATTTTTATTTTAAACCCTTAACTTCTGTGTATTGACTTATAGGTGGAAGAGTGGTAAGGGTAGGCAATGGGGGTCAAGTGACTTGCCCAGGGTCACATAGCTGGGAAGTGTCTGAGGCCAGCTTCGAACCTAGGACTTCCGGTCTCTAGGCCTGGCTCTCAATCCACTGAGCTACCCAGCTGCCCCGAATGCCAGGTTGTTTTATCCCCGGTCCTGAACACAGTGTCCAGCACATAGTAGGAGCTTCTTAATTATTTCTTGGATTGGGTTAAATTGAATCCAGTTGGGGAGGCTAGTTTTGCAAGTACAAAATGGACAGATTAGGCCAAGATGGATTTCAGTCCAATGCCAGGTTGTTTTATCCCCGGTCCTGAACACAGTGTCTAGCACATAGTAGGAGCTTCTTAATTATTTCTTGGATTGGATTAAATTGAATCTAGTTGGGGAGGCTAGTTTTGCAAGTACAAAATGGACAGATTAGCCCAAAATGGATTTCAGTCCAATGACAGGTTGTACTATACAGCCTCTGAGGGCCTCAGGCCTCCCCCTCCCTCCATCTGCCATAGCGGTTACAGGCTCGCATAGACAGCCTTTCTGTTTAACTGTCAAGGTTACCCACTTTGATGCTGAATTGGGGAAGCTTCTGCATCAGTGCACAAACATAGACAGCCGATGCCAAATGGAGCTGCCCAGAGAGGCGAGAAGTGAAAGGGCCTGTTAAGGCAATTAGGCTGCTAAGGGGGTTGTAATAGAGCACCAGGCCCCAGAATTGGAACTCACCCTGTGGCACTTGTACAGAGGCACTGATCTGGTCCCGGACAAGCTGCCAGCCGGCCATGTCGAAGTCCCAGGGCACACTCTAGCAAGTGACTTCCTTCTCACACTGGGCCCCACTTTCCTCAGTGAAATGAAGGGATTGGACCAGGTCATGGGCTCTTAATGTGTGCCCCAGGACTTGTTCTTTGAAATGTTTCATCAATATAATTCACTATGGCTCATTTCTTTGGTAATCCTAGATGTTTTATTTGTTGTATGTGCCAATGCAATGCCTGGTATATAGTAAGTGCTTAATAGATGCTCGCTCTTTTTACCTCTCCATTTAATGTGTTTTAAAACATCATTCTGAGAAGGAGTCCATGACCCAAAAAAGAGTGAACACCCATGGACCAGATGATTTGAGGTTGAGTTCAGTGGGTTAAGACCTCTCTGTGCATGCTATATTCGAAGGCTCTCGGCTGCTTGAGTGGTGTGATTGACTGCATGTCCTTCAAGACTTCTACAGATCCCTTAGGTGGCGGCTTCTTCTCTCCTGGGTGCTGGGTAATGAATAGGGATGGTAGAAATTAAAAAGGTTGAGCTACGAAGCACCCTGCTAGAAGCCACCATGGCACACGCCAACCCAACATTCTCGGTTCACTTATGGAAAAGTGAGGGATGGTGGAAGCAAAGACTCTTTCCCCCCAGAAGTTGAGAGAACTAGGAAGAGCTCTGAAAGCATGAGTGACTCATGGAGAAGTGGGAAGCCCTAGAGGGCACAGGAGAAAACAGGTCCCCCAAGGCTGGCTGGAGACCATGGGCAGTGGCTGACATGTTGAAATTGGTTGTAGGATGGCAGCGAGAGTAGGAATTGGTCCACCTTTTGGTTTGCTCTCTAAAGTATCTAGTACTGAACCTGGCCCAAGGGAAGTGCTTGAGAAATGTTGGTTGAATTGAATTCCAGGTCGCGTAGTCCAACCTTTTCATTTTTTCGAGGATGGAACTCTTGATTCTTATTCATTAAGAGACCTTCTTGACCCTGAGACGCTGGATGGAGGAGGGAGCATTTCTCCATCTCTGTACTCTGTTGCACCTCCACTGGGCCTCTCTTCAGCACTCTCAGGATGCTGAGTTTTTAGGATTGCCCTTAGGGTGCAGTTCTGACGTTTTAGTTCATTCCCTCACCCTGGAGTTAGCATGGATAGTCTTTCCCAGCTGGTTGGTCTCAGCTTGAAGACATGTTCCCAAATAGGCTGCTCCATCCTGGTTGTCTCCATGCAACGGACACAGAACCCAGTTAGTTTACATTAGGATTTGCTAATTTATTATTATCATTCCTGATTAGCAATTAGCTGGTTACCTTAGAGATCATTTCTGTCCCTGTACACCATCTCCAAAGTTGTGTTCAGCCAGAGTGTTCTTGCTAATGATCCTGAGATTTCATCCCCCGTGGGGACTGGAGGCAGGGCATTTTCCATAGAGGGCTCTCCGCTTCAGGATTCCTTTTTGTGAGAGTAAAGAGAATAGTGACCAGTAACACTATGTTTATTGTTACACTGATCTTAGCAACATCCATTTCGGACCCATCTTGGCTGTGTGACCCTGGACGAGTCACTTAACCTCATATTGATGCTCCCCGGGATAATTTTCTAAGACTGCAGATCATTTCTGCAAAGTTACAGAGTAGGCACTAACCAGCATTGGTGGAAGAAATTCCTTATTGAGAATTTCCTAAACATGAAATCAGAGATCTCTTTCAATAAACACATAACAACATATATGTATACATATGTGGCAAATAAATTGGCAAGCATATATGTATATGTATATGTGTGTGTGTGTGTGTGTGTGTGTGCATGCTTCGGATTCTTACTTTGGCTTTGTAACAACTCCAAGACAAAAGGACAAGGGCTAGGCAAACAGGGTTAAGTGACTTGCCTAAGGTCACACAGCTGCAAATAATCTAAGTTCAAATTTGAACCCAGATCTTCCTGACTCCAGACCTGGTGCTCTATCTGGGCAAACCTGGGTTCAAATATCATTCCAGGCATATAACTGGCTAGGACAAATCACTTAACTACTCAGTATCCAGGGCTGCTCTCTTAGCATTCTAAGTTAGAGATGAGCTGCCGATTTGATTCAGTGAAGGGAGTTTCCACACTAGAAGTTCTCCACAATGATGAAATCGAGTAGATTCCCCTAATTATATATATTAATTTAATTAATAGTAATTATTAGAGACAAGGACTGAGCCAGTGATTTCACTGGTATAGAGAACATCCTAGTGAGGAAATTCTCTCTCCCAGTGCCAGCTTGCACCTTCTCTCTAACTTCCAGTCCCAGAGAACTGCCCAGGTTAGTGGACCTACCCAGGATTACACAGCCAGCAAATTTATCAGAGACAGGACTTGAATGGAGTTCTCTATTGACTCTATATACCTCAGGATGCCTCTTTATTATTAATAAAGGCAGGGATAGTAATAAGAGCCTTTTATGGTTCCAAGTGCCTCATAAACCATTTTTGGATTTGCTTCTTCTAATCCTACTTACTGCCCCTTCTTGAACATTTTTCCTACCTTCATTAAGGCTCTCCACCATCTTGTGAAGAATGTGTTCTGGGCATCTGCCCCCTATTTTGCAGAAGATCCTCAGAGAGATCTCGCTGACTTGCCCAAGATCACCCAGACTTTCAATATTCCAGGTGGCATTTAAAGCCAGGTTTTCCTGACCTCCAATCCAGCATCCTCTCCATTCTCCCATGATGCCTCTGGTGGCACAGCTGTGAGCTAGGGAGTGCAAGCATTCTGATCCCTCTCTATATTTTACAGACAAGGGAGCTGAGCCTCAGGGAAAGGAAAGGATTCCTTCTGGACTCCTAAACGGAGGAAGCTGTAGTCCCCTAAACCAGAGACCAAATTCTTGTCCTCGGTTTAGCTCATTCTTTCCTGACTGACAGTTGTGTAGATGGAGAGCATTGTGACCCTCCTCCCCCCTCCTCCATCCTGCCCGACCCCCCACAAACCTAGGCTCTGTCTGAGATGTTTTTGTCCTCTGGGTTGGACGTGTGCCCAGGGGCAGAAGCAAAGGGGGCTGGTCTTTAGGAACACAATAAACACAATGAAAGTCTCCTCTGGGCCTCAGGCAGACCTTCAGCTTACCAAAGAGCAGGGAGGCTGAGGTGACCACCGGGGTCATCTGGGCTCACCCCTCCACGTGGCTTTGCTTCCAGGGCCAAGAGGAGGCCAAGCGTCGCTTGATGGGTTGGTTACCAGCGAAGCCCCTGGAAGGAGAGATCTGTGTTTGGAAGAAGGGCACCTGGCTCTGCAAGGCAACTATTTTTCCCCACTGAGAGGAGGCTGGATTTCTTTAACGTGAGGCTCATTTACTCCTAACAATTGAGAACCTTGAAGCGAAAGTCCCCGAGGATCAGTTGTTTGGAGAGGGAAAGGCTGTTCACGCTACATTTCCTCCTTGGCTGTTGTCTTGTGTTCCTTCCGAGTGGGCTTGGCATGGGCTGCATGGGGAGGCTTACCCGGGTCTGAATAGGTGTCCCAGGGCCTCCACCTGCCTCCAATTGTTCCTGCTGGGAGGAAAAGGACCGCACCCTTTGCACCTGCAATTAGAAAATTGTGGAAGGGCTCAAAGTGCATTTGTTTCTAGACAAAGTCCCATTTTCTCTCCTGGAGCTGGTGGTTTTGAGCATTCCTGGGAGGGAGGGAGGGAGGGAGGGGCTAATGTGCCTTTCTCTGCTATAAAGCTTCAAAAATGGAATCCTACAAAGGGAAATTCAATTCAGTTCGAATTCAAGCATTTATTAGTCACCTACTGAGTGCCAGGTGCAGGGGTTATAAAGACAAAAAAGGAGAAAAAAAATGAGTTCCTGCCTTCAAGTAGCTTACATTCCTCTGGGAGGGGGGCAGGGAATAATGCAACCCGGACTCAGATAAATTAGTATAAAAGATGCACAAACTAAGCACACAGCTATTTGTAGGGGAAGAGAAATGAACACTCACCAGCTGGGCCAATCAGGGAAAGCCTCTTAGGGGAGGTGCCTATTGACCTGAGTTTTCAAGGGAGTTAGGGATTCAAGAAGCTCAGTGTGACTGGAGAGACCCTCTAGAGCATTGGTGGGGGAGTATAGCTCCTACAGAAGCATAGGAATGGGAGAGTAAATGGAGTATACAGGGAAGAGCAAGTAGGCTACATTAGAAGGAGCACAAAGACCTTGAGTAGATGGTCAGAGCTTCTAAAAAGAGGAGATTGTAGTTGATTCTAGAGTCGATGAGAGGGAGCCACTGAAGCTTCTTGAGCAGAGGAGTGAATGACCCAAGTCATAAAAGTAAAACCCCGATTTCCTAAAACATTGTCATGTCAGCTGAGGATGGAATAATAATAAATTATGTGTATGTGTGGGAAGAATCTCCAACCTGTGGTTTCAAAGGCATAGGGAACTCCCACCATGGAAATTCCCTCCCTTGATGCCAATTGGCTTCTCATCTGGTTTTAGAGGGTTACCTGAGGCAGTAAGAAGTGAAGTGATTTGCTCTGGTTACACCCTCAGTTTGTTTTAGAGATAGCACCGGAACCCAGGTTTTTCTGCGTCCAAGGTTGGTCCACCCTCTGTCCCACTGTGCCATATTGCCTTTATTAATAATGATAATAATAGTGGAATTTATAAAATGCTTCATGTTTATGATCTCACTTGACCTTCACATAATCTTGTGAGCCAGGTATCATAGGTATTATTATCTCCATTTTACAGATGAGAAAATTGAGGCTCAGAGAGGTGAAGGAAGCAACTTGCCCAGGGCCACACAGCTACTATATTTTAGAAGTCAGATGGATTTGAACTTGGGTCTTTCCTGACTCCAAATCTATTGGTCTATTCACTAAGCCACACTAGGAGGCTAGAGGGGTAGTGCTTTATATAGCATGGAATTTGTCTAAGAATATGTGGGTGTGCCTCCACCCCTCCCAACACGTATGCATTGAAGCCAAATTTATGTTGGCAGAAGTCCCGCTGTCGCTGATAGGCTGGTTCTCTATTCTCTTGGTCAAACTGGGACTCATTCGGGGTACCTGGATCAGTGAGAGAGGGGCAGGGAGCCGAGCTGCCCTGAATTTTGAGGCTTTTCTCCCAGGCGGCTGCAAAGAAGCTGCCCAGTGCTGAAAAGAGACAGCGCCCAGGTCGCTGTCCCAGGTCCTGAAAGCTCCCCAGTTGAGTTGCCGGTTCCTCCGGTGGTGCAAACCTGAGCATTTTATTGGAAAAGTAATGGGTCCTCTGGCGCTCTATTGATCCTTCACTGGGGCCCGAAGGCAGGTGTACCTTTCAGAGTTTTACTTGGGGGGGGGGACGGATGGTAGAGGTTTGGATGTGCAAAAAACCCAGCGCGGTAAACCTGTGTGCTGGTGGAGGGAGTTTCAGCCGAGCTGTGTGGCTGATTCTTTCGACATCACCTTGATGAGCAGCCTTCTTTTGCTCTGTGAGGAAGCTAGTTTTCACTTTCTCCCACAGAGCTTCATCCCGCTACAGCTCTGTGGAAAGCTGCCCTCCCCCCTCTTCTGCCTCCCCCTCCTCCATCCCTCCCCATGCCTTTTGTTGTCACCAGCACCGTCTGTGGCAACCTCCATTTTAAAGATTCTCCCTCCTTCCCCCCTGCCTGCCACCAAATCTGATTTCTGGAACACGAAGGACAATTCTCTCTATATTGTGTGGTTTGTTCTTCTGGACAAAATGGATTTCTTTTTTAATTTAGAGGGGAAAAATTGTCAAACCAGGCAGAGTAGGAAAGTGGCAAAGGATGCAGGGGCAAGGATTCAATCTTGGTTCTGCTGTTTACTACCTGTGAGGCTTTGCTGCCTTTATTTCTCTGGACCTTTGTTTCTTTATATGTAAAATGAAGGGGGTGAATGATTAGAAAGATGATCTCCATAGTCCCTTCCAGCTCTACCAAAAGCACCTTGTACTTCCATATTTATCCTGCTAATATCACATGAAAATGACCAAAGAGGCCAGTCTTGAGGGGGAAAGGAGGCCATAAAAAGGGATCAGTTCTTGAGAGGACTATATGGTGGTGGTGGTGGTGGTGGTGGTGGGGTGAACCAAGCCTCCTCAGGCATAGAATCTTAGAATTGGAAAGGACTTTGGAGGCCATCTTATTTAACTCCTTCCTTTTCAGATGAGGAAATCTAAGGCCTAGAGAGATTAGATGAATTGATATAGGATGGCCTAATAGAAAATTTCTGTGCATGAACTCATAAGAATCTGGGTTCAAAACCCATCTTGGACCCAAAATTTCTCTGGTTCTCAGGTTCCTCATCTGTAAAATAGGTATCATAATCCCTAGAGCAGCACCTACCTCACAGGAGGGTTGGGAGGCTTAAATGAGATAACATACATAAAGTGCTACAGAAATGTCAGATATTATTTATTTGGGCTATTGTTCCTATTGCTGAAGGTCACACAGGGCCCAGGGCCAGTGGGATTTGAATCCAGCTCCGCTGCCCCCAAATACAGAATTCTAACCACCTCACCAGTTAAAAGGATGATCCCCAGTGTGCCTATAAGCCTCAGGGCCTCCTTTTCAATTGTTTGCTGAGTAACAGCTGAGGAAGCAGAAGAAGCAACTTCCTTCCCCCACTCCTGCCAGGCTGCATCCCTGAGTCACTGTACCCAAAGGACTGCTCTACCAGTGACTGACTAGCTTTAATGGAACTCCCTGGGTGGGAGGAAGACAGGTAGCCAGTGCTCACAATACACTAGCAGCTGAAGAAAAATCACTTGCTGGAGTTCCAGAGGAATTTCATTTCTGGAGAATTTCAGTTGGGAGACTCAGCCCCTTTTCAGGCCTTCTTCTTTCCACTTGTCCATCTTTTTCCCCCTTTGTGTTAGCTGAGCAAAGCTCTGAAAAATGTCTTGAGTTTTTAAATAAATAAAATCTAGATTTTAAACCTAAAAGAGTTAACAATAATAATAAGTAGCATTTATATCACATTTTAAGATTTGCAAAGCATTTTATATATGCTCTCTATGTATTCCATTTTTAATATATACTTATTAATTATATGAGTATCACCTTTAAATACATTTAGGTTGATTTGTGGGAATCTGGAAGCCAATATTTAAGATCAGTCCTCTATCCACTGTGCCACATTTTCTTTCAAGATTATTTTTTAAAATAAAAATCTAAAATAGAAAGCGAGGCTAGGAAACACACACACACACACATATATTTAGGGCTAGGACTCAAAATTCTTTGATGTAGGTTGCTGCTAATGTGGAAACTCCCATCACCAATGCAGATTCAACAACTTGTTTATTACTTAGTTACCGGTGGCCTAGAGAAATTAAGGGACTTACTCAGGGTCATGTCGATAGGATGTAAACCTAGGTCTTTAAAAATAGGCAGTTAGGCTGAATACCCTCTCCCTTGCTCTACCCACTTTCCCCAGGGCCTGGCTTTGTGCCATTTGACCCAACAGAAACAATTTTTGTTATGGCTGGGCATTAAATATAAGTGACAAAAAGATTCAAAATCCAAGTTGTGCTTCTGGCTATGGGAGATGGGGGGGGGGAGGACAGGTATTGGCAGTTCAGAGTTGGGCACCTGTTTCAGGTCCTGGTGGTCTGCTTGCTGGGGAGATATTTAGGAGTCTCCCAGGACCCAGCACTAAGAGGGTTGCCATTAACTCTGATGTCAATATATACAGATCATTTCTCTAATTAGCACATTTCCATTTTTACCAGTATAGACTTTTGAGCTATGAAGTATGTTAATGGTAACTATTGTTCTTAAGAGCTTAGGGGAAAGAACATGATTGCTTGGTGTGAAATAATGACTTTCCCAAGTAGGACTGATTTTTTTTATTGCAAAACAATTTATGATTATTATATCCCTTTAGAAACACATTTCCAGTCTGGTGATAGAGGAAAGGCTGTTTTTCTGTGTGGCTTCTGAGCTTGCTAAAGGGGCTCTTTGTCCTACCACCTCTAGGGAACCCTCCCAGTCTAGCCTTCTCAGGTATTCCTTTGAAAATTGGGAAAATGGCAGAAAGAGATAAGCTGAAGAGAAGAACTAAAGTTGAAAGCTGAGAGGCCCCATTCCTGTGCTTGCACAGTTGAGCCTTTTTATTTTGTCTTGTAAAATTAATGAGCATTTATTTTTTCTCACTAAACTCCATTCCCACCTCCAAGAAAGAAAAAAGAAAAATAAACCCCTTGTAAAAGATCTGCGATAGTCGATCAAAATGAATCCCACACTGGCCAAGTCCAAAAATGTGTGTCTCATTCACATGTTGAGTCAGCCACCTTATAGCAACTCTTTTGGTGGTGATAAAGAACTAGAAATGAATGGGATGTCTATCAGTTGGGGAATGGCTGAAAAAATGGTAGATGTATATAATGGAGACTCATTTTACCTAAGAATCCTATTTGTAAGACATGATGAAATGGTTTCAGAGAAACCCAGGAAGACTTATATGAACTGATACAGAACAAAGTAAGTAGAAATGCAATTGAATATTGAACTACCCTTATTATAAGGGAAGCAACCGAGGACTTGTTTTCTGTATAGCTTTTTAAATTCAAAGATATTTTATTTTTTCAATTACATGCAATAAAGATTTTCAACATACCTTTTCCAAAATGATGAGATCCAAACTGTCTCCCTCATTCCTGTCCCTCCCCCAACTTGGAGATGGTCAGCAATACGATTTGGGTCATACATGTACTATTATACAAAACACACTTCCATATTGGCCATTGTTGTAAAAGCACACTCATACAAAAGCAAAACCCCAAACTAAAACCATAAATACACTGATGTGAAAAATAGTGTGCTTTGATGTGCATCCATCTGACTCAGACAGTTTTTTCCTCTGCAAGTGGATAGCATTTCCCATCATAAGACCTTTAGAATTGTCCCAGATCATTGCATTGCTGAGAGTAGCCAAGTTCTCATGGTTGATCATCATATACTATTGCCTTTACTGTGTACAATATTCTCCCTGTTCTGTTTATTTCGCTCTGCATCAGTTCATGTAGATTTTTCTAGTTTTTCTGAAATTCTCCTTATCATTTCTGATAGCACAATAGTATGACATCACCAACATCTACCACAGTCTATTCAGCGATTCCCCAATTGATGGACAGCCCCTCAATTTCTAATTTTTTGCCATCACAAAAAGAGTTGTTATAAATGTTTTTGTACAAATAAGTCCTCTCCCCTTTTTAAAAATCTCTTTGAGATACAGACCCAGTAGTGGTATTATAGGAACAAAGCATATGCAAGTTGCTTGCCTTTCAACAGGAGTTGCCTGCTCTGCATTGGTGGAAGGAATATCCTTCCTAAGAATTCCTTATACTAATGAAATCACCCCCCAAAAGTACCAAGAACTGTGTCAGGTGCTGGGGATCCAAAGACAAAAATAAAATAGTCCCTTCTATCAAGGAGCTTATGTTCTATTGAGTTGATGCTGGTCATGGTAAGGTCATGTCACCATCATTCATTGAATCGCTTTTCCTGATGCCTAGGAAAGGTTTGATGGGGTGTCTGCTTTGTCTAAATTTGAGAGAGGGCCGAAATCTATGGCACTGCTGTGTTCACTTCTTGGTTCTAGAAAGTCCATGCCAGTTCAGTTGATCTGGTCATAGTCTGGCTGTCCTACAGTACCAACCTTCTGGAGAGAAGAGTTCGTTGGGATCAGTCAGTCAAAATGAATGGCAAGAGGTGTGCCAAAGCTGGTGTGGGCATGGTAGCTCACAGCTTGTGAGGTTCGTGAGCCTGCCTTTTCTAGGTAGCTAATTTCATTGCAGAGCAGTGATGGTCTTTGAGGTAGTGTTCAAGGTCACTTCAGGAGGGGAACCTTTGTAAGTTGAGGGTTTTGGATGGTAGAGCTATGAAGGATAGCATCAGATCCATCGGCTTTGGGGTAGAAGTGTCCTTGGCTTTGATCCAGTCTTGTGATTTCATTGGTGATGGAGGGGTGGAACTCCCAGTCTGGGAACGATCTTCACCTCTGCAGGTCAGCAATTCCCTGGTAACTTAGAGCTGCAGAAGAGGTGAAGTGACTTACCTAGAATCACATGGTCAGCATGTGTTAGAGGCAAGGGTCGAACTTGGGTCTGGGGCCAGCTCTTTGCCTGGCACTATCCTGTGGGTGAGTGGTAGGCCTTTGGATGCCCATACCTGGCGTGGTATGCATGTATTGGGCTACAGTGGCATCATCTTTTGGGTGATTCTCTTTGGTCAGTGTGAGTGGAGCCCACTAGGGAACAGGAATGAGCTGGCACCGGCCTTGCTATGGCCAGTGCCAGCTCTCTGGATAAGCAGGAGCTTCGTTTTTCTTGGCTGGCAAACAAGACCTTCCTGGAGAACAAAAATTCACTTAAATATAAATTATGTTGATTATTGCTCTACCTGAAATTCACAGAGCTGGGAGTCACCGAGATCTCCTTCTCGAGTCATAGATTTTGGAACTGTTTGTGTATATCATGATACATTATCTAGCCTTTCATCCTGTTGGAGGCCAACATTATGGAAATTAGGAGATTTTTATTCAAGTCGAAGGTCAGCCTAACCAAATTATGCAACTTTGAATGCAATTGCTTGAAGCTCCCACTCTGAAAGTTTTTCTCATTTTAATACCTTGTAACAGAGATAAATATTTTCGTTCCCATTTGTGCCCAACAATTTATTTCTCCGATTGTCACTTTCTTTGTGGTGTGGGCCGGCCGGAGAGGCCATTCAGTGTAATTCTGTTCATTCTGCTGTGTGCTGTAGATTAACAGCAAAGGGCCAAGATTCAATTTTTTTAAAAAGGGTTTTGGGGGGATTTCAGGCCACAGGAGGCCGAACAAGCCCGATGAAATCAATATTTACGGGGTGTTTGTGGTATTGCACGGTGGCCAGAAATGAGGGGTATTTTCTTTTACAATAGATTTGATTTCAGAATTATAAAAAGCACATGTGAGTTGTAGGCTGATGGGTTATGTTCAGCAGGTGACAATGTATTCTACATTGTAGGTCAAGTCAGCATCTCCCAGTGTGCCGATTTCTTACCCAGAAAAAGGGGCATGGGGTTTGTGTGTGTGTGTGTGTGTGTGTGTGTGTGTGTGTGTGTGTGTGTGAGTGTGCACACGCATGTGCTTATTCACTATGGGGGGAATTTGAATCCCTAAGTCCCCTTTCAGACTTCTGAAGTCTATTTTTGTACATGCCCAGAAGGCAGAGACCTGCTTGGTGAAACTCTTTTGCTGTCCCCTCCCCCCAAACCCCCCATTCAACTATGCTCTTAGTAGAGATTTTTTTTAAGATGATAAGCCCCACTCTGGGTATAATTCCCAGGTCATCACAGGCATTCCTTTGTATGTCTTATAGTAGTGTGCTTGGACCCAAGCTCAGCCATGGAAGGTATGTGACATCGCCCTGCCATTTTGTATTTGGGCCCCATTTTCTCTCTCTCTCTCTCTCTCTCTCTCTCTCTCTCTCTCTCTCTCTCTCTCTCTCTGATTTTATTTTCTTCTGGTTTGAGAATTTCTCCATTCAGTGAATATTTCTATTTAATAGGTATATACTTAATAATTATGAAGCACCAATGTACGTGGGTGGGTCAGTGGAAGAAAAGCAGCATTTGGGGCCTAGAAATCCAGTCTTGAATTCTTTCTCTGGGTCTCCTCACTTCTAAAGGGAAGGGGTTGGCCTCAGAGGTCTGTATCTTCCAGCTTCAAATTTCGGATCCTGTCATTCTGCCCAGGATCATGGGGACAAAGAACGCTAAGACACAGACCCTGCTCTCCTGGAGCTTGGTGTCTCACTGGGGAGGAGCCATGATGAAGTGCAGGCAAAGCTAAACAAGGATTCTTTTCTGTCAGGGTCGCTTTTTCCTTCCGACTAGATTGGAAGCTCCATGAGAGCAACAGCTATCCATCTCCTCTAGTCTCTTGCTTTGCACCAGAGTCTATACATGGTTGGCACCTACTGGTTGGCACCTAATCCATTATTGTTGAATGATGCATTGCTCACTATGAGCCAAAGGAGCAGTAAGTCAATGTTGTGGATTTCCTGAGACTGGAGAGAGCAAAGAGTCATTTAGAAATTGGATTCACGCAAATGTGGTGTTTCACTCTGGCTTTCCCTACTTTTTTTTAATGGGGGGAGTCCAGATTTGTGATTTCTTTGGTGTAAGGAATTCCCACTAAATGACTCCACCAATGAAGAATGGCAACTCCTCCTCCTCCTCCTCCTCCTCCTCCTCCTCCTCCTTCTCCTCTATTTTAGTCTTATAGAGTTGCCTGGTCCATTGAGAGGTTAAATGACTTGCCCAGGGTCATACAGCCGACATATATATGTATATGTCAGAGGAGGCAGGTCTTCCTGACTCCAAGGCCATCTATCTCTCTGGTGGCTGTGCCATGCTGTATGTCTTTTCCCAAATTAGCAGTGACGACATTTCCTTTGGAGGATAACAGGTATGAAGGATTGCATCTTAAAAGAACCTATTTTTTTCTTGGCAGTTTACTTTCTGTAGTTGTGAAATCGTGGTATAAGAAAAAATTGTTCTTCCTCCTCCCCCAGCTCCCTTGCCCATATGTGTGCTCGAGGTACCCAGAGCATTTCTCACCAATGTTAGACATCTGCTTTACAAATTTATTATGGGGTAGAGGTGTTTAAAAATAGGAACATTTCTCTTTTGTTATGGAGTTGAAGTGAGATCCACAGACCCAGAATATCACTAGGGTATAGGCTGGGTCAGACGGGTCTTCTCAGGGGTCACCATTTCCAGGGTAGCAAAGGGAAGGTCCAAGACTCGGGCGGTCACTTTTGGAGGAGATCCTGACATCCCTTTCTAAACGTTTGCCGTTTGCTTCTTTCCCAACTCCTCGAACACTGAGTCAGTCAGAAACTGTCATTGTCTTTTCAGTGAGAATTGATGGTTGGAACGGTTCAACTTTAGTCATCACCATGTCCATTGGCTCAGCCATTTTCCCCTAATTACAATGGATAACTCATATGGTGTGGGGGATACCGGCGTGCCTCCACCCCAGCCCCACTTCTCATCTGGCTTTGGATTATGGGTCTTTTTTCAGAAATATGATCGTAACGCCCACGTCCATTCCACTGGGGCAACTTCAGTGTCACCGATGGGCTGCAACATACTCTTCCTCTTCAGGATTATGGCTGACTAGGTGATATGTAGCCCAGTGGCCCTGTATAGACAGAGACCAAGTGCTTAGCTGTGGGTAGTGCAAATCTATCTGAAAATCTCTATGCCCTCTTTCTATAGCTAATAGATGAGGGCTTTGCAAAATGGCACCCTGATAGCAAATGAAACTTTAAGTTCTGGCTTGCCACTGGGCGGTGGGGGAGGGAAACATCTGTGGCCTAATTCTGCAGATTTTCCTCTAGGATAAATGGAGGAACTTGGCCTTTATTGGGACTGTATTTGGTGTCAGTACAAAAGGGCATTGGGGATATTTGATGAGACGAGGTTAGGCACCAATGGGGAAGGGAATAAGCACTTATTAAGAGCCTACTATGTGTCAGGAACTGCACTAAGTGCTTATATTTGATCCTCACAACAATCCTGGGAAGTACATGCCATGATTATCCCCATTTTTCATTTGAGGAAGCTGAGGTAGACAGAAGTTAAGTGACTTGCCTAGGGTCACACAGCTAGGAAGAGTCTGAGGCTAGATTTGAATTCCAGGCCCTGAGCTCTATTCATGGCACCACCTAGCTGCCTAATGCTGTTTTTTTTTAAATTATAAATCTTTTATTTATAAAAGAGGTAGAAAGAGTGAAAGTACAAAAAGGTAGAAAAGATATTAATCTATCTAACTAAATATTGTTCTAGTGCCTGACTCAACCAGGACTTGTTAACCTTCAGTCAGAATTAAACTATCTCCAGAAGACAGGAAGGGAAAACCAGCTTTCCACTCACCAAAGACAATGACTGGAGCTTAAGGTGACTCCTGAGGCCAACTTTCTTCTTGGAGCCAACTTTCTTCTTGGAGTTCACTCTCTCCTTCTTCTTTTTTAAAAAATATTTATTAATATTTATTTTTTGAAAAGTTAACATGGTTACATAATTCATGCTCTTACTTTCCCCTTCACCCCCCCCCACTTCCTCCTCCCCCCATGGCTGATGCACATTTCCACTGGTTTTAACATGTGTCATTGATCAAGACTTATTTCCAAATTGTTGATATTTGCATTGGTGTGGTAGTTTCGAGTCTACATCCCCAATCGTGTCCACCTCAACCCATGTGTTCAAGCAGTTGTTTTTCTTCTGTGTTTCCACTCCTGTATTTCTTCCTCTGAATTTGGGTAGCATCTTTTCCATAAATCCCTCAGAATTGTCCTGGGTCATTGCATTGCTGCTAGTACAGAAGTCCATTACATTCGATTTTACCACAGTGTATCGGTCTCTGTGTACAATGTTCTTCTGGCTCTGCTCCTTTCACTCTGCATCCATTCCTGGAGGTCTTTCCAGTTCACATGGAATTCCTCCAGTTTATTATTCCTTTGCGCACAATAGTATTCCATCACCAGCATATACCACAGTTTGTTCAGCCATTCCCCAATCGAAGGGCATCTCCTCATTCTAATGCTGTTTTACATGGCTTCCACAGTGAGAAATGTGACAGCAATTCAGATGAGATCCTTTTTGGGTGGATCTGGGAAGAAGGGAGCCAGAAATGAGTCTTGCAGCATCTCAGCAGCATAGCATTAAGGCTAGAAGGAACCTCAGAGGCAGCGATAGCAATTAGCCCTCCAATATACGCCACCAACTTTGAAATCTAAATCCCACCATGAACTCTTTCTCCATCACTTTCTCAAGACTAAACAATCAACAAAACCAGCCCCAGTTGGTAGCATTTGTTGATGTTGGAGATGCAAATGTTCATGATGAAAATGAGTTGGCTCTAGCACACTCCTGCTTAGAAGCTACCTAGTCTGACCCCTTTATCATATAGATGAGGAAACTGAGGCCCAAGGGGGTTAACTGACTTCTCTGATGTCTGCCAAAGTCGGAATTCAAGGGCTGCCTTGGATGAAGGAAGAACCTGGGTCCTTTTCTTCTCCCCACACCTCTTTCTCTCTCTCTCTAGGACTGAGGAAGACACTTGGCTTTTGCTGATGCCTAGAATGATTGCACCATTCTTTTGTTTGGTTAAAAAAAGAAAAGAAAAAAGAAATTAGAAAGATTAGAAGGAGGATTTATAGGAAATTCCAATTTTTAATTGATTTTGAGACAGGATTTGGAAGAAGTCAGTGCAAGGAGGCCCAGCGTCCCTGCTGTACCAACCACATAATGTTATCTGCATTCCCATCACCCTCAAATGAATATGAAGCTCTGGAATGTGGCATGAACCTCTAAAAGGGGAATTTTGTTTATTGAATCCTGCTACTATTTCAGGCTGTCATTCAGTGTTGGCAATTCAGTCCTGGCTCTGTGCAAGGCAGGCAGGGCCAGGCAAACACATCCCTCTTTATTGGATGTGCAGGGGGCCTCCGTTCGGAGCTTGCTTATGTGCTCTGGGCAGGGGCTGGACGCTTGCAAATGGTTTCCAGTGGATGCACAAGGAGCAGGCTGACTTTTGGTGCAGGCTGGCCTCTGAGGCAGGACCTGAGCAAGTACATGCTGGAGCCAGGGCTGGGCCTGAGAAGGTTTTGTTTCAGCCATTTGGGGTTGAGTGGTTATCCTTTAGCCAATGCGCTCCTGAGGAGGGGTCTTCTTTATGGGTCTGCTTCAGCTGCCCAGAGGGCGGATTCTTAAGAGTGAGGCAGTGGGATGCACTGGCTGGAGAGGGAGCCTTGAAATCAGAAGACCTGGGTTCTAGTCCTGTCTCTGACTTATGCTGGCTATGTGATCCTAGGCAAGTCATTTTACTTGTCCATGCTCGAGGCATCCCTCTGAGAAGATACCAGCCTACTCCTGTAGAGAGAGTGCCCTCAACACGTGAAGCCACAGATCCATTCCCTGCGCTCCTCCTGTCAAAATTCCTCAAGCAAATCACAGCTTTCTCTGGAAGAGTAGGTGTGCCCCTGCCCCTGCTGGCTGGCATACTTCCTGGTACATGGTAAAACCAAAAGTTTCCGATGATGGCTCTGTCAGACCTGTCTCAGAGACAGACAACTACGAGATGACTGATGAGTCTGGAAGGCCAGAAGAAGGCAGAAGTCACTGAGGTCCCTCTGTGTTCATAGAAAATAGCGCCGGGGCAGCTGGGTAGCTCAGTGGATTGAGAGCCAGGCCTAGAGACGGGAGGTCCTGGGTTCAAATCCGGCCTCAGACACTGCCCAGCCGTGTGACCCTGTGCAAGTCACTTGACCCCCATTGCCCACCCTGCCCACTCTTCCACCTATAAGTCAATACACAGAAGTTAAGGGTTTAAAATAAAATTAAAAAAAATAGCGCCATGTCTTTATACCTTGAACAAAAGCAAAACCAACTCAAGAGAGGCTCCAGGTTTCCCTCAGAAATCCACCCCCAGGGACTCCTGGCCATCTATAGTTAGGGCAGGCATTTCAAGGCATCTTCCACCCTCCTCCGGTCCCCCTTGTCCTCAGTGCAAATGGGGCTTCGCTGCTACTTAGCACCATTTGCAAAGTAGTCCTGCCTGCAGCTGAAACCTGGCCAGTCTGGTCTCTTTTTGGTTCCTGACAGATCTTGGCAGTTGTTGGAATATGGCTGGATTTTCGAAGCTAATTAGGGTCCCGACCACTTTAAATATGTTTCTGGCTCCCAGTTTTTTTCCTTGGTGGTTGGTGTGAAGACATAGAGTGTTAGACACCTTGATAGAGGACAAGGGGAAGAGTCCCTTTCTCCTCCCCTCCTCGTGATCCCTGTGCCACTTGATGTTGGGCTAGTGGGGATGCGTGCGTGTGTGTGTGTGTGTGTGTGTGTGAGAGAGAGAGAGAGAGAGAGAGAGAGAGAGAGAGAGAGAGAGACATGCAGAGAAGGAGACACAGAGAGACAGAGAGACACACAGAGAGAGAGAGACAGAGGCAGAGACAGAGAGACAGAAAGAGAGACACAGAGAGAGAGAGACAGAATAAGAGACAGAGACAGAGAGTGTGTGTGTGTCCATCCCAGGGTGGGCTGGGAGCCAGCCAGCAGAGCTGCCATTCACCATTCATGCTCCCTGTGAGCTCTATAGAGGAAGAAAGCAACATTCTCTGCTGACAGCCCCCCAGCCTCAGTGGGGTGCTTGCCCTTCAATCAGCTGGGCTCTCCTCCTTTAGAGACCCCCTAAACCAGAGGGAACACCTGGACTCCTTCCCACCTAAGCAGTGTAGATAGAGTCCAGTAGTCCTTGAGCCTGAGCACCAAGGTCATCTTTGCCATTTTCACAAGACTATTTTTCAAAATCTGCCCCAGCCCTTGACCCGTTATCACTTCCAACAGGGTCATTCTGTCCTGGCCCCTGAGCCCCCAGCCTGCCTTTCCCATGCTCCTTGTCTATCTCCCCAAAGAGAGGAGATGGATGGCGCCCCACATGAGGCCGCCTGCTTTGTCGGGGGGAGGGAGAGAGAGGCTCTCTTCAAGTGTCTTCTCTAATTTTCTTTCTAGAATGAGTGGCTAGGCCTGTGGGCTAGAATCTAGCATTTGTTAAGCCTATGTCTGATGGCGCCTTGGAAACCAGGGAGACGGCAATTTCATGGGCCACTGGCCTGGGGTTGTGATCTTACTTTAATAAATGCTGCCCCAATCCTGGTGTCTAATGGCACTTGCTGCTTTTGCATCCCTGGGCTTTCTTTCAGGGGCCTTGCTTTTTTCCTTCTTGTCTCCCCTTCCCCCCTCCTTTTTCCTCGTCTTCTTTCTCTTTCTCTCTCATCCAGGCCCAAACCGTCATTTTCCTTTTGTCTCTGGGGCCTAGCACAATGCCTTGGTGTATATTAGGGACTTGATGGATGCTTGTTAAATTCTGCCCATTAGGAGGAATCATAAATGGCCACTTCATAGTGAGGGACTACTGAGCTCCCATTCCTAGGGCCGTTCAGCCATCCAGGGAACCACACTGGCCCACGAAATGTGGCATGTTTTCCCCCATCAGATTTTGGATGACAGAGTATCCCAGGGGCAGAGAGAGGTTACACTCTTCAGTTCTGCAATGGCCGCTCAGGGGCAAAATGAAGGGGGATAGCAGAGTGTAACGGAAGGGCCATTGGAAGCAGAGCCAGGAATCTCTCCTCTGACGTTAGCTGTGTGACCCTAGGCAGCCCCGTTGGAGCTTCGGCCCCCTCCTCCCGCAAATAGCTCCCAGGATTATTTAATGAGTTAGATGCCAGATGTAAGTGTTCCAACCCTCAAAGAGCTTCCATTCTACTGGGGGGAGTTTCAGAATCCCGTGTTTGGTTCTTGGGGTTGTGGGGGAGGGCAGTAAGGAGAAGGAAGGCGCCACTTGAGGCTGGAGCAAACATTTGCTTTTCCAGTAAAAGATTTAACCCAGCTGAAATGTTGGACCCCGAAGCACCTTCTGACTCTGTAGGTTGATTTTTTTGTCAGCAAAAGACTGGGTGGCTGGCTGGTTGAGTGGGACCGTCTTCTAGCTGTGGCCCTTGTGCTCTCCAAATGACCAGACGTGGCTCCCTTTCGCTTGCCAGGCCTTTAAATACAGGTGGATCCTTTTTTCAAATGGTGTTGAGTTGCGATCCACGCACTTCTAATTAAAATGATCTCCAAATGTGAGTGTGAGTGTGAGTGGCCTCTTCTGTGCGTGCTCAGGGAAGGTTGTTGCTTTGGTGTAACCACAAAGCCAGGGCGAACCTCAGCTGGGATGTAGCTATTTTGGACGCGAGGTTTCTAGCGCTGACGTGTAATTGCCCAAGTGGCAGATTACATCATCTTTACGGCTGAGATCTGTGCAAAATACGGGACTGAGCTAATGACTCATTTGTCGGGTGGACACTTCCTTGAAGTTTAGAGGGGTTTCCCCTCTGCTAGGCAGCCTCTCTGCTGGCTCCTGCCTTCATCTTAAGACTGAAGCAAACTCCGTGGGGGTTCAAGGGACAGAACAATAATGTGGTGATGATTGTGATGGCGATGATGATAAATAACAAAGTGCTTTCTTTTACAGCATGCCTGAAAGGTAGGTCATGGAAGTATTACTCTCTTTATTTTCCTCTTGTGGAAACTGAGGTACTGTGAGGGGAAATGACCTGCCCAGGATCAAAGGACTTAGAGCTGGAAGGAATTTTAGAAGTCAAAGAATCTAATTCCTCATTTCCGGAAAAAGAAATCAAGGCGTAGAGAGGAGAACGGACTCAAAGTCCTAGGACGTCAGATCTGGCAGGCTCGCCTCTCAGTGGTGGTCGCTTCCAGTTCCTTTGTTTAAAGCCAAGACAGGTGAAGTGTCTTACCCCAAATCAAGCAAGGCCCAGTGGTAGAACAAGCATTTCAGCCCAGGATCTGGGGCTTCAAATCCACGGGGCTTTCTGCTGCTGTCACAGGGCTAGGCCAAGGGTCTTCCCCTGGTGCCAAAGATTGTACCATTCGTATCGGATTCGATGACATCGATAACCTCCAATGGACATGATCTCTATTGGTGGAAATGCTGAATGGTTGACATGGTGGAGATGGGGTTCGGAAGGGGAAGAATCATAGGATCAAAGCTTTAGATCTGGAAGGGATCTTAGGGAACCAACCCCCCCCCCATTTTACAGAGGAGTAAACTGAGGCTGAGGGGTGGGGGCCATGGTGGAGGAGCGACTTGCCTATGTCATACAGTGAGTAGGTGGCAGAGGCAGGTCCTCTCGCTCCAGGTCCAACACTCCTAGAACGGCCTCTCCCTCCCGTTGGATTCAATAAATACCAACTGAAAATGGAAATTGATTTCTAGACCTTTGAGCGAGAGTGAAAAAACGGCCCGATTTTCTTGGCCACAAGAGGTCTGGACACGAATCTGTAGCAGCTCTCGCAAGGGGCTTCAGCTTGTCCAATTAGCCCATCTCTTGTAATGCTTGGTGCATGCCTGGGGCAGATGTTAAAATGAGTCCGTTGGTGGCTTGCATTAACCCATTCTAAGTTAGGTATGGGAAATCCCATTAGACCTAGAGCCTCTGGTCTTGTCCTCACCCTCCCCGTGGGGTGTGCTCAGAGAGCAGGTTTGCTGGTCTGTTAGGTGGCAGATGGGGTTCTCTCTGGCCGCACATCTAGCATGCCCCAGAGACCAGTTTGGCAAAAAGTTGAAGGGATCATTTTAGGCAAAGAGGGACAACAAAATGGCCACGGGCAGCTCCCACCATCCTGGGCTTCTCAGTGCTGACTAATGCCTCTCGTAAATGCCGTAGATGATTATTAGGCCAAATGAGAGAGGAATGCCCAGAACTCAATATTAATTGGTTCAGTATCAGCGGATGGCCTGTTTTCACGATACAATGAAATTATGTTATCAATATAATGTTTTTATGGATTTCTTGGTTTGCAAAATTAAGTAAACACAGCATAAAGCACTTTACCAGCGCGCACGTGTGTGTGTGTGTGTGAGTGTGCGCGTGTGTGTTAATTTGGGTCTTGCAAAGAAAACCCTCCAATGCAGTTGTCACAGAGTACTGTGAGCCACATTCCACACATAACCTTGCTGACTTCCTTTCTGGGAGCCCACGGTGGCAGCCAGGTATCTGATAGGTGTAGGTGTGGCTCGTAGTGACCGAGACTGTTTGATGGAAGATCTCGGGTTGCTCTCCGGGGGGGGGGGATTATTTCTTCTTTAGAATGATTTCAGTTTTAGAAATGCCTTTTTTTTGGGGGGGTTGTTGACTCTGCCTTAGAAATTTAGTGGGAAGGAACTTGCTTCTTCACTGAGGAAGCCAACCCTACCCAGAAGGTGTCTGATGTTGTCATTGTGCCAAGCCACTGTTGACTGCAGAAGTGAGATGAGATCGTAGAGCCATAGACTTAGCACCAGAAGGGACCTTAGAGGCCATTGAACTCAACTCCCTCATCTAGAGGAAGAAGCTCAGTCTCCAAGATCACACAGGGAGTGGCAGAGCCAAGACTGGAACCAACTCTTTGGATTCTACTGCTCTGCCTGCCATGTAGTATTTTTTTACAGTACATTTTACAGTTGTGGAAACGGGGCTCAGGGAGGTGCCGTGACCTGAGTAGGGTCAAAGGGTCTCTTCTAGGAATGGCAACCGACTTTATTTGAGAAAAGCTGTCCTAGAGGAGATACACAGTCTAAAGAACTGAGGGAGGATTGGCTTTTCCAGATCTCTTATTGATTCCCAAAGCCTTGCTTCTGCACACTTAGAGGCACATATCCCATGGGCCTCAGGGAAGAGAAGTGGGGCTCTGAGACCCACAGGGATCTGCCATTCGCATTGGCCCTAATGAATCTGAGCGTTACTTTGGTGTCTGGGAGAAGCCCATCACCGCATCTTCATTCTTGGTTGCTGGAGAAGGAGCCCAGCGTTTCCTCTTTGGATCTGCGTCCGGTGGTGCCTAGGGAAACGAGGCACCCCGAGCCCATCCTGCTGCCCTTTGGATAAGGGAGCTTGCCTTGGAGGCTGGCTTCCCTCTCTCCTCCCCTCCTTGCAGTCACCAGAGCAGGCCTCTCCATGAAATTCTTCCGCAGTGCCAGCAGATGGTGTACAGAAGCACCAAAGCCCCTTCCTCCAAGGCCTCTGGACTCAGCCAACCTCTTTCCTCTTTGTCTGGCTGTTACAGAGTGAGCCAGCTTTTCCCTGTTTGAATTTGGTCTTGCCACTGAGGACAGCCCTATCCCACCTCTTCCCACCCAGTGACTCTGTAAAAGAATTGGAAAGAGAAAAGGAGACCTTCCCATTCGACTGGAGGCTGGGGAAGGAGAATGCCTCCCGGGAGTCTCCACATGGCATGGGGGCCCTTGTCTGCCTGGCTGGCTTACCCCACCAGCCCTGCAGGCGGGCTCATCTCTCTCCTCTTGGCCTCTCTTGCCAGGATGTTGTCCTGGCAGCAGCCGCCTGACTTCCTGACATGTCCTAATAACAAGATTGCTGTGGCCAGAAGGAGATTTATCTTCTCCCCCTACAATGTGACTTCCCGGCTCCTTACATTTGCTCATTGTTCCAGTCCAAAGAGGATTGCCTTGCCTTAAGTGCCCGCCCTGTTCCGTCTGCCCAAGGTCAGGGACTCCAGCTGTGGCCTGTCGGCCTCTGCCGGCCGTGGCTAGCAGGACCAGAGAGCTGTGCAAATGGAGGCGACAGCTCTGTGGGTGACGTGCTGAGACCCAGCGGGACAGGTTTGAGCCTTTCCAAAGGTGCCTTGGCCTGGCCTGGCTGATAAGAGTAGGCGACTTAGCTGGGGTATCACAGAGGACACCCAGGGAGAGCTCGGCCTCAGGGAGGACTTTTCTGGGCTCGGCCCCCAAGCTTAGCGTTCATCTACTTTCTCTGACGTCTTCGCCCAACTTTTGTGGCCACCAGGCCCACGAGAATTGCCCATTGGTGGTGGCTGGATTGGCTGGCGTCTTGGTGCGAGTGTGAAGGGCTCTGAACTGAGACGGCCCAGAATGAGAACTAGACCCGGGGTGCGGGTGAGATGAGGCTCATTGCATTCTGCCTGCCACAAGGCATCTGGCCTGGCTTCAGCGACTCATCCTAATGGTACGCCCTCCCAAAAGCTGGGTTCAGTGTCGATTTTTGGAGGATTCAGGAGCCGCTACCCAAAGAAAGGCCCGGTGCCTTCTCTAGGCCATCATTTCCAGGGTTTCCCTGTGGACTTCTGCCTCGTTCCCCACTCACCTCCCCACCCCACCCACGCGTGTTATTGGCGGTTTGGGCGCCAGCACTGAGAAGCAGACTCTTCCCGTCCCTGCCAGGAAAGCACTAAGACACTAAACAAAAAGGACATTTAACACAGTAACTGTTTCTAATGGAATGAGTGGAACTGCCAGCTCCCTCACCCTTGGAAAGCTTCTGTATGCAGCAAGCAGTATCCGGGAGCTTGGCTGGGGCCAACCCCTGGGCCTGCAGGGTAGAAATGAACAGTGGTTTTTTTTGGGCAAAGCGTTTGTACCGCCAGGCTCGTTTCTGCACCTTTGCCTCAATAGCTTCACAAGCCTGTGTGGAATACTTATCCGGCTTGTTTTTGTGTGTTTGGAACAAAGCTAACTTCCACCGGCCGGTTTGGTTAATCACTGATGCTTATTGGCCCTTCCTTGGCCGCCCATTCAGGATTGGGTTTCCTCTGACTCTTCGGCATTAGCTTCCCGAGCACTTCAGGCCCTATTTGTTTGGCCTCCATTCATAGGCGATTAGATTCTTTTACTTGGGGCTGTGTAGGACTGTCCTCCCCAAGATGGAGAGTGTTAGGTTACTGTACACGGGTTGTTGCTTGTTAAGTTGGGTTCGCTGCCGCAGAGTAGTATCGAATTCCCTTCCTCGTCAAAAGCTACCGAGTTGTTAATGACTCACTCTTGATACCGCTTTCCTTAGACATGATCACTCTTCTTACATGTGGCTGTGTCCGGCTAGCCACAAGCTTTGATGCCACATTCTGTGGCTTCCTTCTTCTACATCACGTACTCAGTGGTTCAACCAAGTACGTGTCAGTAGCCCCTTCTCTTCCTCCCTGGGTACCGTGTCAGGAGGACTGGTCACATCCATGGTTCCATCTTTTGTAAATTGCCTACCGAGGAGGATATGGGCCTCACGGCAGACCATATTCCTACCACCGTTTACCATGGGTGAGGAAAATGGAGGCCTAGAATGGCAAAAAAGATTTCACCAAGATTGCATTGCAAGTCATTGGCAGGACCAGGATGAGGGCCCTTGGATCTAAGCATCAGAAACTGAAAACTAGAAGGAACTTTAAAGGTCACTGGGTCTAATCGCCTCATTTTTTTCTGAGGAGAAAATTGACATTTAGAGAAGTCAAATGACTTACCCAAGGTCACAGTTAGTGAGTGACAGAATCGGGATTTGAGCCAAGGTTCTTGGATTGCCAAGTCAGGGTTCTTTCCACGATATCCTGAGCCTTGGCTTTCCAACATGTCAGTCTGCTTTATATCAACCAGTATCTGAGCTCCCATACTCCAATATTAGAATAGAATCTTTATCTAGGCCATGATACAGCATATAGACTAGAGTGTCCCTCTTTTAGCATCAGACAAATTTCAGCTAAGAGAAAGAATAGTCTAGTGGCTAGAATACTCAGTTTAGAGTCAGGAATCCTGCTTTTAGCATTTACTAGCTGCGTGACCCTAGCCAAATCACACAACATCTCTGTGCTTCAGGTGACTCTCTAGGATAGTGATGGTAAACCTATGGCATGAGTGCCAAAGATGGCACACAGAATACTTTCTGTGGGCACTCAGCTGCCATCCCTCCCCCCAAGCTTGTTATTAGAAAGGCAGAGGGACTTGGGCAGAGCTACTCCCCTCCCTCTCTCCACTGTGGCTGAGGACATTTTTCATATCCCCTGCCCCTCTGCCCAGCAGCCCAATAGGAGTGCTTTCACCCTCCCCTTTGTGGGATAAAGGGGGGGGCAGGGCGCACCTGGTACTGGTAGGGACAGAGGTCTGGTACTCCATCTCTAAAAGGTTCACCATCACTGCTCTAGGATTTATTTAATAGTTTTGTACAATGCAAACATAGATTGATGGAGGAAATTGCCATACTGGGATCCTTCATGTTTTTGTTTAGATTAGACAAATCGGCTTTATATATTACTTCAGTCTGAAGGCAAATTTGGACATGGAGAAAAGAGTCCTGGCAGATAATGTGAGTGACAGATGTAGTTGTTGTTAGTTGTTTCATTCGTGCCTGACTCTTTATGACCCCCTTGGGAATTTTCTCGGCAAAGATCCTGGTAGGGTTTGCCATTTCCTTCTGCAGTTCATTTTGCAGATTAGGAAACTGAGGCCAATAGGGTGAAGTGACTTGTTTAGGGTTCCACACTAGTGTCTGAGGCTGGATTTGAAGCCAAGTCTTCCTGACTCTAGGCCCAGTGCTCTGTCCACTGTACTGCCCAGTTGTCCAATACAGATGTGGTAAGGAGGATTTTTCATCGTGTTCCTTTTTCTTGATTTTGGGAAGGCAAAAACTCGTTCAAAGTATCAGTCCAGTAGCACGTCTCACTTGGCCTAGTCTCTGCCGAACCAAAGAATATGCATCTGACTAGAGCCGGAAGGACCTTAAGGGTCACTGAGTCCTACTCCCTTTGGATAGATGAAGAAACCTCAGCACTGAGAGGTTTCAGTCATTTGCATCTGAGGTGGGATTGGAACTCCAGTCCTCCTGGCTCCAGGGCCTGCCGGGTCTCTACCCACGGTACCGTGCCATGACTAGCATGGCACCAGGGCCAGGGGCTTCCTGTTGCTGTCTAATTTCTGCTCTCATATGTGGAATCAGTGCCGGGTCGGTCATCTCCCTGCCTCTCTCTGGCTTCCCAGGAAAACAATTGCCTCTCCCCTCTCCTGCCATAGCAACAATAACAACAAACATTTATTAAGCACCTAATACTACATGTAAGGCACTGAGGTAGGCCCGGGGGACACAGAAACTAAAACAAAACACTCCCTGCCCTCAAGGAGTTTCCATTCTCCTGGGGAAGGACGGCATGTGCACATACATGCACGCACATACATGCATGAGTAGGTACAAAGCAAATACTGTCACATCAGAATCAAGAGGACACGAGTAACTGGGGAGATTAGGAAAGGCCCCACTCGTGTGAGAGGCGGTGTCTGAGTCTTGAAGGAGGGTAAGGATGCTGAGGGGTACAAGCGAAGGTCTGGAGGACAGGGCAGGGGCATGGAGGTGGGGAATAGACCATCGGATACAGACTTGGAAAGACAGGCAGGATCCAGATCAAAGTGTCTTAGATGCCAAAATGCAGACTGTATTTCAGCCTAGAGGCAATAGGGAACCATGAACTCTTCTGGAGCAGGAAGCGCCATAGTCAGATCTGTGCTTTAGGGAGAGGGTGGATCTGAAAGGGGACATGCTAGTTTCAGGGAGACCAATGAGGGAGTTATTGCAGTGCTCTAGGTGAGGCCTGAGGGGTACCTAGCCTGGGGCATCTTGTTCAGTTTTGAGACCAGGAAGAGCAGCGGGCACACAGTAGGGTGAACTGAGAGGGTCCAGGTTCTGCCTTCTATAAAGGATACTCTACCCAGAAGCCCTGCCATCTTAGGGGAAACGAGGCTGAGGGAGGTGGTGTCAATCAGGGATCGAGTTAGCAGCCTGATGGGGAGGTTAGATGTCTAGTGACTTTGTTTGTCCTTGGAGGGGCAGCTTGTGCTGTAGAGTTGCAACCAGGCAGGGCAGCCAACGCAAAGCGGAGTGAGCCTAAGCTCACGGGCACAGAAGATGTCGACACTGCAAGCCTAGGTGACTAGAAGGATAGTAGCACTCCAGAAAGAAATAAAGATGTTTTGGGGGACAAGAATGACTTCTGTTTAGGACGTACTAAGTTTGGGAGGCCTATGGAACGAACATCTAGGTAAATAGAGGAGCTGTCAATTGGTGATTCGGGATTGGGCCTCATGGGACAGACTAGGGCTGGATATGTAGATCTGGGAGCCATTGGTATGGAGATGGTGATTGAACCCATGGGAGTTGATGAGGTCACCAAGTAAGAGAATGTAGAAGAAAAGAGAAGAAGGCTTAGTACAGAACATTTTGGGGACATCCCAGCATTCGTAGCTATAACCTGGATGAAGACCCAGGAAAGGAATCTGAGAAGGATCTGTGAGACAGGTAGGAGAATAAGCAGGAGCCAAGGAAAGAAAGAGAATCCAGGAGGAGAGAGGAGTGCTCAGCAGCACTGAAAACAACAGAAAGGTAAGAAAGAATCATGGGAATTAGCAAATGCCATACAAGAGTAAGTAGGGGCTCGTTCCCCACTTGTCTCGTAGCAGTCCAGAGCTGGGCTTTGGACCTTCGGTTCTGCCAATTCAGCCTGCGAGCTCTGTTGATACCAAACTCTTTATTCAAAGGGAATGCTACTTCTTGGGTACCTTCAAGCATTCAATGGCAAACGATGATCTCTTCTTGCTTAAATTTTATTGTTTCAGTTACACGTAGAAACAAATTTTCACAATCGTTTTCTGACATTTTGGGATTCACATTCTCTCCTTGCCTCCTTCCCCATCCTTCCCCAAAGCAGTAAATAGATATAGATTATATGAGTGCTCTCAGGGATTTCTATACTATTGGATCCATTTGTATGGTGTAAAGGTAGAGAGGGGAAGGGACAGCAGCAATTTTCCAAGACTGTTTTGGGGTTCTGTCAAAATTACAAGTGCTCCGATTCAAAGAGCATAAAGTATTTCTGAGGCAGAACTTGCTTTCAACCAAAAAATTCATCCCAAATCGAAATATTCTTTTTCTTGTCTGTGACCATAATTCATTGCCAGAGCTGTTGCCATTTGAGTCTTTTCTCCTGTTTTTTTGCTCTTCTAGAAAGCTTGCCTTGCATTTTTTTGAGTTGGATACTTTTCTCTTTCCCCTTTCAGCACTATATAGCTTGCAAATAACATTCCCCAAACTCTCCTTTATAAGAAAGAGAAACAACGAAACAAGAGACTGACACATCAACCTTATTTTGTAATCCACTTTGTATCCATAGTCCACCAACTCCTTTATTAAGAGGAGTGAAATGTGTTTCCTCATCAGGTCTCTATATTCCAGACTGGTCCTTGCATGATCTGAATTCACGTGGTTTTTTAGTGGCGCTTTACTCCGTCGTGCTCTTGGTTCTGTTTTCTTTGTTCTGGATCAGTTCATACAAATCTTCCCGAGTTTTTCTAAAATTTTCATGTCCATTACTTCTTATAACACGATAGCCCATCCAATCCATATACCACACTTTGTTCTGCCTTCCCCAATAGATGGGCAACCACTTTGAGTCCATTGTTTTTCTACCACAAAAATATCGCTCTGCCTAGTTGGTTTAACATTTTGTCCAAGGCCATGAACACTTTTGAGCCGCTTTTTTTTTAGCCTGCTTCCGAAGTGCTTTCCGAATGGTGGGGCCAATTCGTGGCTCTACCAGTGGTATGTTAGTGTCCCATTTTGTATCCTTAGAGCATGGTCTGGCATAAGCATTTTCCTTCATGAATATAAGCACATATGCTCATTCATTTAGCATATGTTTATCAAGCACTATTTGTAGCACAAGCCAATGCAACCCTTTTGGCAGCACAAAGATTTCTTTAACTCTTGTCTATTTCATGACTTCCTCTTTTTGATTTAAATTTTTAAAAAAATGTTTTACTTTTAGATCACCTACATTTCCCCTGGGTCTCTCCACCCCCAGAGGGTCTTCCTTTATAGTAACAAAGAGTAAGAGAAAAACTCAGCGAAACCAATCGATATGTTGAAAAAAATCTGATGTGAAGTGAAGTGCTGTATGCCCGTGAAGCACACCAGTGTCCCCCGCCTCTGCAGAGGAGCGGGGAATGTCCTCTTAGACCTTTCGGGGGGGGGGCAAGCTTGGTCTTTATAATTTCACAGCATTCAATTTTGACTCTCTCTGGCTATACTCTTCTTTCCATTTACGTTGTTGCTTCCAGTTTTCCAGTATGTTTTTTTCCTGCCTCTTCTTATTTCACTTTGTATCAGTTCACACAAGTCTTTTCATGCCTCTTTGTATTTATCATATCTGTTGATCCTTACACTCTAGTCCTATTCGATTACATTAGTTTATCACAATTTGTTTAGCCATTCCCCAGTTGATAGATATCAGTTTTATTTCTAGTTCTTCGCTGCCACCAAAGTGCTTTTATAACTGTTTCGGTTTATGTAGGGTCTTTCTTTTTGTCATTGACCTTCCTGGAGTAGATACTTCAAAGGAGAATTTCTGGATTCAAGACTATGAATGTTTTTGTCACATTATTTGCATAATTCCATATTGCTTTCCAGAATGTAGCAACACCCACAATGCATTAGCACGCCTGTCTTCCCACAGTCCCTCCAACATCGACTATTCCTATCTTTTTGCCATTCTTGCCAATTTGTTGGGCCTGATGTGGAAAATCTGAGTTGTTTCAATTCACGTTTCTCTTGTTATTGTAATTCGGAGCATTCTTTCACATGGCTCGTTAATAGTTGGCAGTTATTCTTAGAACAATTTATTCCTATCTTTTGACTACTTATCTATTAGGGGATTTTAAATCTTTTGACCCTAACCCACGCTAATGGCTTTCAGAGAAACGGCCAGTTCTACTGCGCCCTCCTTTTCCTTGGCTGTGGCTTTATGAAATATTAAGGATTCTCCCCTCCCAATGCTGCTTGTTTTTCATGTTAAAGATCTGTGAATTAACTTACCTGGCCACAATCTAATCCTCCTCTTCTGCAGTCAGAGCATCATGGCCCCCATTTTGTATGTTCTGTGTGACTCACATAATCACCATGCAAAATGCATCATTCATAAATTGTTGTGCATGACCTTTCGCACAGTAGCACTAATTATTATTATCACAGAAGCCCAGTAAACTAGACTGGTAATTATCAGGGATTTATTTGAATGGACAGCTAAGCTATTCTTGGCAAGTTAGTGAAAGCTGTTGTCATGACAGCCATATGAATTGGGTTAATTAGGGTAATTAATAACTGTTGTTTGACCCCCTTTCCCAATGTAGTCTGTAGGTGTTATAAAGAGAGGGAAAGGTAAAGAAAAAGGAATTCCTTACTCCTCTTCTCTTCTCTTCTCAGTGTTCCTGCTCATTCTCCCCAATCGATAAAAGCCAACCATGCTTTCTGTGATTCCCATAGATAAGGGGGCATTCTGTGAGCTTTTACTTCCGAGCTGTAACCAGAATGGGGTGACCAGAGCTTTGTCCCAGGACGTGGAATTTAGAGGCCAGTGACGCCACTTGTCGTCCTTCAGAAGCATCGAAAGAATAGAGCTTAGAGCACTCAGTTAACAAGGATAATTAGTTGAAAATAGGAGAGCTGACTAGAGTGGCTCCTTCCCCACCTCCATTTAACTGAAGCCATCCTTCTCGCCCCTTGGCCTGGACCCCTTTTTTTGGTACCTGCCTACAGTGAAAACGTTGCTCGTTACTGCTCTGCCTGTAACTGTTGGGAGTCTTGGTGTAGCAGCCTGTGAGCAGAAGCAAAAGGATTATTGCCTTCAGAACCTCTCTCATCCTTTCTGTCAACCAGGAGCGAATGAGCTAGCCTTGGGCCGATAGCGTCTCTGAAGGGATTGTTCTTTCTGGCGTCCATTCTGGGCAAGTCCAACTGCAACTCTTGGACTTCTCCATTGTTACTGGTTTTCTTTTCCTTTTACCTCCTAATGATTTGGTGAGATTTTTCCCTTCACAAAGCTCTCTTTTTCTCCAAGGTTTTCTTTGCTTATTACTGTTGGAGGCCTTAAAAAGATGTAATGCCTTGGAGACCACCGAAGGTGACTAGTGTTGTTTTTGTTCCTTTATAAAACAAAGGGAAAAGGGAAGCTCTGTAGAGTTCCTTGTCTTCTTCCCCAAGGGAGGAGGGGAGAAAGGGTACTTTTAGTGCAAAAAACTGAGAGAAGAAAAAGGAAATGGGTTTCCCAGAGTCAAGGCGATCTTCTAAGGGAGAGCATCCTCTTCACAGAAGGGAAGACAAGACTGTTCTGAATCCTTTCCCACCTTTATGAAAAACAAACAACTTCCCCTTTACCTCCTCTTCCTCCAGCTCAGTTTGTCCATAAAAAATAATGGGAGGATTCCAGTTCTTGACTGGCTTTCGGACCTGCCCCCTGTTTTACTTCCCACTGCCCAAAGAGGGATAATATCTTCTGTTCCTCTTGCTATTGGGCTGTTGAGACTATCTGCCTTCTAAGCTGTCCCTTGCTGTCTGGGGGAATCAATGGATTCCAGTTTTACTCCAAGTCTGGTCAGGAGTATCAGTGGGAGATGGATGTGCCCTTCCAAAGACTCGTATGCTCTAGTTGCCTCAATCAAGACTCCTACCTCAAAACTGATTGGATGAGTCTTCTAGAGACCATAGGCCAGGAAAAACAAAACTGTTTTCTTCCCTGTTCCTCAGTAAGCTTCACTGTTGGAGATGGAGGGCTAAGGTGGTCTAGCAGTACTCAGAAAGCCTCTGAAGCTGGCTTCCACTCATTATGTAGAATCCCAGAATGATTGATTTGGGGACGTCATTATCTCAGTTGGTTCAAAAGAAATGGCCTGCCTCTGAATGAAGGCAAGCCTCTTAGGGATTCTCGAACTTTTAGTGAGTATGCTTCATGCATTCCTCTGGAATGTAACTTTTGTGAAATCCAATATGGACCAGATAAGGGTTAGTAGACTTGATTCTCCACAAAGTGTGCTTCTGTTACCATTAGGCCATCACCATGCCAAGGTTTCTCCCTAAGACCACTTGCCCACCTCAATTCTTTTCTTTCCATTATAGGAAATGTATGATGTTTTTCTGATTGCTCAGGTGGTCATCATTATCTTCTTTCAAAGAATAATAGAATGTTAGCACTAGAAGGGATCATAGGAACCACATAGTCCAGATCCCTCGTTTTTCAGTTGAGGAAACTGACGAGTGAAATTATTTGCCCGAAGTCACACAGCTAGTGATTAGTATAGGTGCCATTTTTCTTAACTTAATTTAATGTTTCTCAGTTATACGTAAGAATTATTTTAACATTCATTTTTAAAATTTGAATTCCAATTTTTCTCCCTTCCTCCTGCCCCCCCACCTTGAAAAAGCAAGACATGATACAGATTATACATGTAAAATCATACATAACACATTAACCATGTTGCAGAAGAAAATACAGACCAAAAAAAGAAAGTTAAAAAATTGTGCTTCAGTCTCCATTCAGACTCCATCAGTTCTTTCTCTAGAGATAGATATCATTTTTCTCCATAAATCTTTTGGAATTGTCTTAGATCATTGTATTGCTCAGAATAGCTAAGTTATTCAAAGGTGATGTTCTCCTGGTTCTGCTCGCTTCACTTTGCATCAGATCACGTAAATGTTTCCTGAAACCATGTTCTTCATCATCTCTTTCTTTTCTCCTTTTTTAAACCCTTTTTGGTCGTAGAATCAATACTTTGTATTGGTTCCAAGGCAGAAGAGTGGTAAGGGCTAGGCAATAGGGGTTAAGTGACTTGCCCAGGGCCACACATTGAGGAAGTGTCTGAGACCAGATTCGAACCCAGGACCTCCTGTCTCTAGGCCTGGCTCTCCATCCACTGAGCTACCCAGCTTCCCCTGTTGCTCATCATTTCTTAAGAGCACAATAGTACTCTATCACAATCATATGCCATAGCTTGTTCAGCCATTCCCTGATTGACGGGCATCCCCTTGGTTTCTATTCTTTGCCATCACAGAAGATCTGCTGTTATATATTCTTTTCCTTTATCTCTGATCTCTTTGGGGTATAGACCTAGTGGTGGCATTGCTGGGTTAAAGGGTGTGCATAGCTTTAGAGCCCTTTGGGTATAGCTCCAAATTGCTCTCCAGAATGGTTAGATCGGTTCACAACTCCACCGGCAGTGACTTAGTGTCCCGGTTCTTCCACATTCTCTTCAAACTTTTTTCATTTTCCTTTTCTCTCATACTAGCCAATCTGATAGGCGTGTGGTGGTGGGTAGAGGTGATCTTCGAAGGCAGGTTTCTGGAGTCCCTTTCTACAGGCCGCCCCTTGAAATTCCAACATTGCCAGACTGCAAGGATTCAGTGATCTATTTTTTCCGTTGAAACCCTTACCTCCTGCCTTAGTGTCAGTTCTAAGGCAGAAGAGTGGCAAGGGCTAGGCAAAGTTGGGGTTCAGTGACTTGCCTGGGGTCACTCAGATAGCAAGTGTCTGAGGTCAGATTTGAACCCAGGACCTCCCATCTCCAGCTCTGGCTTTCTGCTCACTGTGCTACCTATCTGCCCTAATTCAGTGATCTTTGTGATTTCTGTATTCTGTCCCACAATGTAGCCTCACTAAGTAGGGATTAATTAAACTAATCAAGACGGCTCGGTGGTCAATTCTTTGGTCCCGGCAACTCGTCCCCTCCTCACCTTTCCTGTGGGATTTTAAATGGTCTCCAAGTGACAACTGGTCATAGACGCAGAGTAATATTCCTCCTCAACCCCCCGTAGCCTAGATGGGAATGGACATCCCATTACTTTTATCCTTCCCCCAAAGCCAGCCAAGCAGCCGGATCTCTGCCCGGCATGTTGGTATCATCCTGCCCTCTTGCCAGCGAACTGACTTAAGAGAAGGGAGGACCCTAATAAAGGCCTTGTCTATATTTTCCTTGTCTTTCCTCGTGCCTCTCGGGCTTCAAATCTCCTTTAAATGAAAGCCGGATGGATAACATACATCTTTTTATTTTTATACTAGAGAGAGCAAAGCATTTTAATGAAGAAATATATTACCCCATTCTCCTCCAAACCAAGGGCTAATAGTCTGGAACTGGCACTTTGGCTCCTTAGAAAGTCCAACAAGACAAGCCAATTATGAACTCGGAAACAGTTTTATTTTTAGTTCCCCGTTCTCGCGATTCATCCTCTGCTATGGTACATTAACCGGGGAAACAAGTTGAAGCGAGGGCTGGGGCACCTTTATAATAACCGACTGTGCTTGCCACCTGCCCGATGGCACGGGGAATCGAGAAGAGGAGGGCAAAGGGAAAGGAGGGGTGAAGGCTGGGGATTCCTGGGTGGGCCACTGGACTTCCAGAAAGGCAAACCCAGTTGCCATCTGGGGATTGCTGTTTAAGTTCTCTGGGCTGATTTTTTTTCTTCTTCAGTTTATTCTTCGAGTAGACAACAGTTTGGTTGTTTATGCTGATTTTCTGCTTGGATGTGTGATGTGGTGTTACTTTGGTGAGTGGGAATAATTAGTTGTTTACAAATGGCCCAGCTGTGACACTTCTCCCCCTGCCACAAGCTGCCTCGTTGAGTGATATCTGGCAGTCTCCAGTTGTTCCCCACACCTGGACCCATTTGATACCCCTGGCAGAGAGCCTCTTCTCTTCCTTCCATGGGTAGTCGATTTCCCTGGGGCTGGAAAATTTCCCGTCATTCTTTTCGGGTTCAGTTGAGGTCTGTCGAGTTGGGGAGTTCCTCGCCATCCCCAACTGGGCTGTCAGGAGTCCTTGGGAGGCGCCATCTTGGATATGAGAGTGATGAGCCAACAGGGTAATGTGGCTGCTGGGGAGAGCAAACTCAAGCTCAGGTTGCCTTGTGAATAGAAATGGGCTGTCGAGAGCCCAGGAAACCAAGCGCCCAGCCCTTGCACCGGGATCTGTTTATTCATTCACTCATTTACTATTCTGCAGACTTTTAGTAATGCCTTCTATGTGCTAGGTGCCAAACTACACACTGGGGATCCAGAGATAAAAATGGAAGAGTTCCTGCCCTCAGGGGGCGGACTTTTTTCTGAGGGGATCCAATATGTACACAAGGGTGGTGGTGTGGCATTGTACATAGGAAACTGGGCTCAGAGTCTATAAGAACTAGATTGGAATGTGACCTCAGACCCTGATTTGTGACCCTGGATGAGCCACATCCCCCCCATGCCTCAGTTTCCTCATCTGTAAAATGAGAGGGTTAGACTTGATGGCCTCTAAAGGCCCTTCCCAGCTCTAAATCTGTAATGCTGTAAGTCAAGCTACAATACACGCCAAGTAATAAGAAAGGAATTGCAAGGGAGGAAGTGCGGGTAACTGGGAAGGGTCAGGTAACGTCTTTGGTAGGTGGTCCCTGCCCTGTGCTTGGAATAAAGCTAGAGACACCCAAAGGAAGAGGAAATGAAGGAAGCCATCCTCGATGTGGGGGGACCACTAATGCAAAGGCTCACTGGTAGGAGAGGAACTGATAGAAAAGAATAGAAATAGGATGGCGAGGAGATCCGGGGATGGCTCTAGCCTGGCCCCACAGTGGGTTGAGTTCTGGGCGCCTCAGTTTAAGCTGGACCAGACGGAGAGAGGTCTGGGAATTCTCTTTGGGGAGTTGAGCCACTCAGGGCGAATATGATCTCTGAGGCTCAATTCTACTCACTTCCAAATAGCAGGAATTTCAAACAGAAATGAACCTACCTCCGTGTTTGGACCCCACAGATGATTCCATATTGAAGGAAAGTGTATTTTTTTGTAGGAAAAACACAGTGGACTAGAAGCTCTTTGAGGGCTGAACCATTTTCATTTCTTGTCTTTGTATCCTGAGTACGGAGCAGAGTTTCTGGCACATGGGAACAGAGACTGCATTTGTGGTTTCATTGATATAGATAGGGAACTCCCAGAAGGGGGAACTCCTTCTACCAGTGCTGACTGGCACCTCCTCTGTATTGAGAGTCGGGGTGCCTTGCGCAGGGTCCCAGAGGCAGAACATGCACCCAGATCTTCCTGACACCGAAGCCAGCTCTGTCCCTTATTCCCTGCGGGCACAAAGTAGCATTGAAGAAATGAATGTTGAATGAATTAAAAAAAATCCAAGGCTGGGCAATCGGATGCCCGGTGTCACCAGTTACGTTCGAACATGGTCAGTGCAGAAGTTAGGCTCCAGGGTGCCAGGCCAGGGAGCTCTCACTTCGTCCTCTCTGGTATTCTGCATCTCCTCATTCTCATCTTTTGGTGGTCCTGGCCCCCCCCCCCCACCCCCGGGGAAGGCAGCATCCCAGAGCAGGCAGTCCGAAGCTCAGGCTTGACATAGTCCTTCTCCTCGCTTCTTGCCAATGGTGGCTGGCTGCCAGCCTTGTGCCTTCTTCCAGTGGGTTTGGGAGAGAGGGGGTAGTAAGGAGGGGATTTCTCGGTGCTGTGGTGCTGTTTGTTTAGCTCGTAGGGAGGAGGTTGTGAGGAGAAATACCTAGAGGATGCGTTTGCTTTTTTTGTGTGAGTGCCAAGAGCTCTCGGGAGGAAAGGCACTTTCTAAGTAGACAATAATACAATAAACAGCCTTGTGGCACTTCTGGAAGCAGGATCTTCATGAAGGCACGTTGTAATGAATAAGCTTCTCCTCTTTGAATAAGAATAACTGGCATCACTTTGCTTTCCAACCTTGTCTCAATGGAATGTTATAAAAATCCTGGGAGGTGATTCTGAGTTGCTTTTATTATACCCATTTCACAGAGGAGGAGACTAAGGTTCAAGGAGGTAGCGACTTGCCCATGGTCTCACAGCAAAATCCAGTTTGGGAGCCAGAGAATCTCAGTGGCAAAGTTGGAACTCAAGCCTAGACCAGGCCATCTGATGGGAAAGGAGACTTTACTTGGCATGTAGTTGAATAGCAGAGCAGGCTGCGGAAAAGAAAGTATTGGCTATTTCCATTCCATAGCTGGGCTCATGCGTTATGATCCGTACAGTCTGGAGGACTTGGGGAAATAGCATAGGAGGTGCTGGGAACCAGAGGGTCTCCATCTACAGGAGGGTACAGGCCGGAGTGGAACGGGTCTCATTTCCCAGCAGCAGCAGCGAAAATGAAAAAGTCATGAAGATTTGACCCTTGGAGGAAATGTTTACTGGCTTCCAAGAATCCATGGGAGGGATTCTTTTTTCTTTCTCTCTCTCCCTCTCTCTTCCTCTCCTCCCTCCTCTCTTCCCCTCTTCCTCTCCATTTCCCTCCGGGCCTTGGGGACCTAAAAGCCAGGGGGATAGCTTGAACTGTTCTGATTGTCAAGGAAATCAGGGACCTGGATGGCCAGTCTATTCCCAGGAAGAGCTGCTCTGAGCTCCTACCTGTTCTGTAGCAGGCCATGCCTCAGGAGACCAGGATTTCCAGTTGTGGGCAGGGTTGTGAACTGTATTCTTTGGGCCCACACTTTGTCTCTCCCCTCCTTCCTCCCCTCCCCTTACCTCCCATCTATTTTCCACATGGTGCTATGGGAAGTTGGCTTGATGTGGAGTACACCCAGATTCCTGGTTCACTGTGCCGTTGACTTTGTGTGACCTTGGCCAAGTCACTTTCTCTCTTGGCTCTAGAATGATAAATCTGGCTTAGACACCTTCTAAAGTCCCTCCCGGCCCTGAGACTGTGTTCCTATGAATGGTATCAGAGAAGGGAGGTAGAGCTGGGCCCTGTGGGGCCATGACCCAAATAGGTTCTTTAGCACCCTTGGCTGGCGACTGTTAAGTTTTGCTTTTGTTTTGTCACCTTAATCATCCTTTATATATACTGCAGTCAAACCTAATTAATTCCACCTAATTGGGAGGGGGGGCAGGAAAGCCAGACGGCATCGGGATTTTCAAGAAGAAATACATTTTTGGTACTTCCCAGGCCATCCATGGGCCTGCCACAACCTTCCAGTCAGAATGCTTTGCCAAGTAGAGGACCCTGGACCTGCTATAATGAATAAATAAGAATGATGCACAAGGAACATATTTGTTGTTTGTAAATTGCTGCTAAAGCTCTCCAGCCCAATTTGTTCTCTTGGGTAGTTTAAATGCTTCCCTTACAATTCACTTTGTGTCAGAGTTGTCACTTTTGAAGGCAATGTAGAGAAGGAAACTTGAGGCTGGTCTCTGTGACCTTATTGCTAAGTCTTGACTGATGGAGATTGAATTAAGGACAGTGATGGTGAACCTTTTAGCAACCATGTGCCTTGCCATACCCCACCCCCAAGTGCCAGGTGCACTCCTCTCCTACCTTACCCTACAGCAGGGAGGGAAAAAGAGCTCCCACTGATCTCCTGGACACAGGAGGGGGATAGAGTGAGGAATGTTTTCAGCAAGTGTAGAGATGGGGAGGGGCCAAATGCTTCACTCCCCTCCAGCTCTGTTGCCTATGAGCTGCTCACCTTTCCCCACACAGGGGAGGGAGGAAGAGTTCCCATTGGCTGCTGGGCAGAGGGCCAGGTGAAGTGAGGTATGTCCTCAATCTGGGTGGAGTCGGGGGGAGCAGCTCCACTCTGCCTTTCTACTAAGGAACCCTGGGGGTGTGTGGTATGTGTGCCCACAGGAAGCACTCTGTGTGCCATCTTTGGCACGTGTGCCATAGGTTCGCCTTCACAGTATAAGGAGGTTTCTCAGTGATGTGGCTTAATCTATCAGGCAGGCGGCTGCTGCAGCTGTCAGCAGTGCCCATATCTGGAACGCTTTTAAGATTCGTGAAGGGCTGTGCCAACAGTTTTGCTTGATTCTGACAATAGCCCTGGTGGGTACCTAATGCCCATTTTATAGCTGGGGGAACCTTGCACATTGGGAAAAGAGACACGGATAGGGCCTCACGGCCACCTAGGAGGCCGGACCATCCCTTCTGCAGGCAGAGCCCCCTGAAGCAGCTCAGCCCTGGGTAGCCCAGTCTGCTGTAGGGGCCTCCTCCCTTAGTGGCCGGGATGTGGAACGATGCTGCTGAGGCAGTAAAAATGAGGGAGTGTACCTCTGGGATAATTCCCCATGAGCAAATGATCCCTGGTGGGCAAAATTGGTAGAAGATACTGTATTTTGATTGCAGTTTATCTCAAGCAATTATAGATGAACAATTTAGACAGCAACAAAACAAGTCATTGGCTCCAACGAGGCAGTATCTCACTGGGCTTGCTCATTCGCCGTTCTCTGGAGCGCTCACTTGGATAAAGAGTGTGTTTCCTTTTGTGTACATACATCCTCTCTCAACAGCGTTACTAAGACCACTTTTTTCTCTTAATGATGGAATATTGACAAGAAATAATTTGCAAAGACCATCTGCACTGAATTTGACTTCTCCCATTATAAATTTCCTTTAACAGGTCTGAGCATCCTAGTGCCTCCCCGTTCAGAGATCTGGGGAGGGGATTCTCTGCCTGGCATTTAAGACCCTCCCCAATTCAGGTCTTATTATTATCTGGATATCCCATCTCCCACCTCTGGGCCTTTGCCCAGGCCGTCCTCCGCCTACGGAATGTACTCCCTCCTTATTGCCATCTCTTAGGACCCTTCAGAGCACACCCCGAGGCTACCGCCTATAGAAAGCTTTTCGTGATCCTCTCCACCCAGTTCAGAGCGCTATCTCACTCCTGAAATGATGTGCATGGAATGCGAATGCTTCCTATTTATTTGTCTGGGAACATGATGTATTTTTCACCCGACCCCTCACTCCCTCTTCCTTCAAAATTCCCAGGGCCCAGCTGGGTGTTGGGCATATAGTAGGTGCTCACTGAGGCTGTTGGCTAGAGGAGGTCAGAAGGGCTGGGGTTCAGTGGTCCTGAGATAAGCCTGGGTCCTCCCAACCTACTATAGCGGTTGGCCCGGCCTCAGCTGGTGCTCTTCTTTGGACCAGAATCCATTGCCGATGAGCACCTCTGCCAGCCCAGCTATGCCCGCCCTGCCGGCTATGCCCAAGGAACAAGTCCTGGGGCGAAAGGCCACACTCTCTTCGTTTTTGATGGGGAAGGATAAAGGCAAGTGGGCGATAGCAGCTGGGAGCCAGTTAGGGCTGCCTTCTCTTCACTGGCTCCAGGTCTGAACTCGGTGGCAAGCAAAGCGATTTCTGGACAGCATCCTAGCCCATCCTCACAACAGCCCGGGAAGGCGGGCGGCATTATCATCCTCATTTTAGAAATGAGGAAACGGAGGCGGACAATAATCAAATGACTCGTCCGTGGTCACTCAGCTAGTGTCCGTCCGTCCGTCCGTCCGAGGCAGGAGCGGATCCCAGGTTTTCCTGGCCGTCACGTATGTTTGAGTAGCCGTACACACCCATAGAGGGTCTGGAAAGGATGAGAGTGTGATAGAGCGGGGAGGGGGGGGGCGGAGAGGGAGAGGCAGACGGACACACAGGTAGGCAGGCAGAGGCAGGGGCTGGTGGCACATGGAGCGTATGACATATGGCACCAGGATATTGACACAGGCCAGCTCTCATCTCCCCCCGGAGCCCTGGGAAATGTTGAAACAATCCAATTTTGAGCAGAGCCAATTGCTTTTCTTACAAGCACCTCCGAGGGACCTGCACACATTCTGTGTGGGTCTCTCTCAGGATCGCCTTAGCTCATCCTTGGCGGGGGCGGGGGGCCTGGGGCAGCCGTGTCATGCTCCCTGTGCTCAGGTCACCCAGCAAGGGCCCGCCCAGGCCTCTAGCCCAGATGTCCCAGGCCCAGTAGGCTCAGCCTGAGAACCCAGCCCTTACTTGCCTTTCTGTAGTCCCTCATCCCCACGTGGCGCTCCATCGTGCCCGAAGGCACCTTCCAAGATGGCGTGCAGGGGGCAAGCAAGGCCTCGGTCCCACTGGGGCCCCCCAGCTCTGGGCCCGCTTGCCACCCTCTCCCCTTTCTTGGCTCACTTTGGAATGGCTCATTTCCGTCTGACAGCTCTGAATTATGCATGGTAATGAGCTTTACTTAACCCTAGCAGGAGAGTATTTAAAGCCAAGAGATGCCTGTGACAGTTCAATCACAACAGAGGAAGGGGCGGGGGAGGAAAGGTGGTTTGGAAAGACGTCTGGAGGACTCGGAATCCTGCCTTCCCAGTGAGGGTCAGTCTGAGGGCTGCCACGGGAGGCGGATCCGCCCCCAGCTGCCTCAGCTCCTTCTGGTACCACTGGAGCAGTCATTAGGGAAGTCATGTTCAATTTGGTTCACTGTCCCCCCTTGTCAGGAGCACTATGATTCCCCACTTGGGTTATTACTTCAGCTGACAGCTTGGCTGTGCTGAAAATCCCATCAATCCAATCCAGGCTAGTCCAAGAAGCCTTTACAAAGCCCCTACTGTGTACAGAGACCTGTGCCAAACCCTGGGGATACCAAGACAAAGGAAACGGGCCTTGTTCTCGAAGAGGTTCCATTCTACTGAGTTCAAATTGGGCCTTGGATGCTGCAGTAATGTGTAACCTTGGGCAAGTCATGTGACTTCTCTGTGCCTCAGTTTCTTCATCTATAAAATGGGGGGGGGTCTCTAAGGACTCTTCCAACTCGAAATCCAGGTGAGGATAGACAGGATCATGGGAGAGGCTCAAGAGCACTAGCCTTGGGGTGATTAGGAATGGCTTCTCTAGAAGGGGGCAGCTCAGCTGAGCCTCGAGGGAGGACCTTGGCATCGAAGTGGGAGACAGCAGCCTCTTGGAAGAAGAGCTCGTACCCAAGTCATCGTTGGGTAGAATGTGGTGCGAAATGATGTGATGGGCTTTTGGCCTCTAGGATGGCCGGCTAGGATTTTCTGGATGATCTTTGGTTCTCTATTCCCAAGCTTGCAGCCTTTGGGAAAACAAGCCAGTAACTGTGGCTTTCTTCCCTCACTTGGGCCGAGGAGGACTTTGCTGTTTTTCCATCCCTACCTCCACCTCTTAAATTCTAGGCTTCTTTCCGTGGAGGCCTTTTCTGATGTTCCACACTCTGATCTCACCCCAGGCACTCTTGCCTTCTCCCTCTTGAAGCCGCTCGGTACAACTTAAGTAAATCCACCATCATCCGCACTCTTGGACCCCCGGAGAACGTAAGCTCCGTGAGGGCGAGGACTGGGGCGTTTTTGTCTCCACGTTCTCCAGGGCCTAACAGAGTGCCCAGTGCCTAGTAAACACCTCAGAAATGCTCATTGAAATGGAATGGAATGAGGTTTGGTGCCCAGCCCACTCAGGCTCTGAGAACCCCGGGGCCAAGCCAGGGCACCCCTGGAGACACTCAGCTGAAGCTGGCTGGGTCTTTCTTTGTTCGTTGGTCCTCAACCCGAAATTTTCGGTGGTTTCATCATCCACCTCACAGACATGGCGTCAGGGCCCCGGAGCAGCAGCTCCTGATGCCAGACAGTGCCTGGCCCCTAAGAAAGCTGGCTTCTGGGACATTGGAAACTTCTCACTGGGAGACGTTGGGAAAGAAGGAAGCTGAGAAAGGGCCTTCTTTGAAGGGAGCCAGCAATTGCCTAATACAGCACAGTGGTCGTATTCTCTGTGCATACACGCCCGTGTGTGTCTGTGGGAATGTGCATGTGTGTGAACATGTATGTATGTGGCGTGTGGGGGTGTGTACACATGTGTGTTGGAGGAGGGGAAACATTCAAGTCGGGAATTGCTCCTGGCTTCTGCTGCCATAGTCTGGGTGTGGGGAGAGGAGGGGCATCAGATGCTCCCCTTCACTCTTCCTTAGCCTCTGGCAGAGGGGATATTGGGTAGTGGTGCTCACTACCCCAGAGCTTGTTGTGTTGAAGCAGGCTGACATTTTTTCCCCCTGATACTTGGCTCTTTAGCCAGCTAGCCCTAATTACTCCATTTCGTGGCAGTTTCAAGATTCCTAATGAGGTGTGGCCTAGTGGTGGGAACCCAGGACCTGGAGGCAGATCCCATGTTGTGGGCGAGCCTCTTAACCTCTCCTGCCCCTCAGGGACCCGGGTTAATAAGACTTCAGTTAGCTGTGCATTTTTGGGGGGAGGATTAACTGCTTCATGTTGGTAAAAATGCTTTGAGGAAAAGAAGTGATAGTGATGAGTGGGGTAATTATGTTCCGAAACACAAATCCTCCTTTTAGGGCAAAATTAACAGGCGGCATCTGCTCCCCCGGAGTCCCTGAGCACAGTCCCATCACTAGGGTGGGGCAAGTGATGCTTTGGCACCGAAACTCAAATGCCACATTTAGAGGGTGCTGACAGGATTTCGAGGCCCGGATCAGCATTTAAACAATGACTTTAGTGCTTATTTAGCAAGCCTACCGAGTTCACGTAGGAAGCTGGGGCAAGCTCTTTCCCATCTTACGCCTCTTCCCAGTCCTTGCTCCCCACCTGCCCAAGCACAAGTCTTGGTCAGTGTCCCCCTGCATCAATGACTCAGGGCGCAGGCATTTCTAGTTCCCATTCTACTTATGTGGGTCAGGCCAAGTTTCTCAGGCTACTTGAAAAATGACATTTTCCCATTTTGCCTCAGAGGACCTTGTAGCAGGCACCGGTCAGTCCCAGTTCCCAATCTGGGTGGCTGCTTTCTGCTCAGCTATGACTCCTTCCCTCCCACCTGCCCCCAGCCAGCAGCTACTCATTTGGGCCTCTCTCAGGCTCAGGAACTCTTCTTCCTCCTGAAACCTCTCTTTGTTTCCTGCGATTGGGCCAGAATACCTATCCCTCTGCAGCCTGGGGGATGGGGGAGATCCAAAGAAGAGCCAATTAAACGCTCTGGTTTCTTTGGGTCAATCCTGTACTTGTCCTTTTCATCTCTTGTGATCTGTAGCCTCATACTCTGACAAATTCCAGACGCTGAGCTTCCTGGCCACTTGGAAACCCAGAATGATGGCTACCACAGGCGTGACCACCAGCGATTCTGTGTCAGAAAGAAGCTTTTGGGTCAAACGTTAGCTCCCTGAAACCTCCCCATAGTGGAGAGTGCTCTGGGCCCAGAGTGAGAAGACTTGGAATCACTCACTATGGGAGCAAATCACTTGGCTTCTTTGTGCCTCAGTTTCCTTAACTGTAAAGTGAGGGGATTGGAGCCAGTGGCCTCTAAGGTCCCTTCCAGATGATAATCTATAATCCCATGACCCCGAGTGAGACACTTGCCCTTTTCCACACCTGTCAAATGGGGATCATAATAATAGTAGCCCAGATGAACTAATGTAGGTCAAGTGATTGCAATGATCAACGTGCTGTGTAAAATGGGCGCCAATGTTCTTATTAGAGAAGTGGCATGGGAAGGTGCAAGTTCAAGTCCTGCTTCTTGACCCATTCCTGGCTGTGTGACTTGGGCAAACCTCTTTGCCCTTCAGTGTCCCAGGCAAGTCTTTAAGGCTAGCAGTGAGGAGGACGTTTTAGTAGAGGGATTTTTTGGTACTGGGAGCTCCCTACCCAGATGAAATCCTAGTGCTAGACTATTGCCATAATGACCATGAGCCATCTCTCTCCGGTGTCTCCGATCGTCTCTGCAGTTCATGAAGGAGCAGGAGCCCCCTCCCCGCCCCCACCTCATTACCTGGACCAGAGATTTGCTGCCAGGCCCCAGGCCCCGGGAGACGGAGGCAGCAAGGGGGTTTCCCAGGTGCCCGACGCTTTCAGTAGGCCCAGCTGCCCTTGCTCTAAGCCAAAGGCTCTTGTCACAATTAGAGGGTTCCCATGTTAAGCAGCCTTGGAGCCTGGGTTTGAGAGGCATTCATCATGCCTCGTTAAATTGGAAATTAGCACTTAAAAGGTCAGAAATAAATATTCTGTTTATGTTCTAGTGACAGCAAATAGAAGTGGCCCCACAGGGTGTGCCCGCGTCGTGGGCTGAGCTCATTGCCGTGGACCGAGACACCAGCTCTGCTCGGCTGGCTGCTCGGCTGACAGGAGGGCCACCCCCCCTCCTCCCCCACCCCCCCAAAAAAAGAGAACGAGGCAGGCTTTCATTGATCAGGAGCCGAGAGATGACTGGCTGTGTTACATCTCATTAGGACCATCAATATGAGAAGCAAAGGCACTCAATGCTAGTCCCAACATGCTGCATTCTGCAGGGTTTTGTTATTGTTTGCTTGTTTGTTTGTTTTTGCTACCACCTATTACAGGCTTGAGCAACAGGCTGGCACAGAGGAATGCCTTCAGAAGGTGCCATGGGGCTGTTCCGCCTTCAACCTTTTAATAAGCTTGTTGCGGCAACTCCGTCTTAAGTGATGTTTAATACAAAGAGGAGAGTTGGGGTGGGGCCTGGCTTTGGAAGGGTGGTGTTTTGGATGGCAGGCACAGGGCCACCTACCAGCCTCCCTCCAAATATTTTGAAAGTCTTTTCAGCTGACATGTCTCGCTCAATAGAAACTCTGTTCGGTGGGCGCCGGGGCCCCACGGCTGCCAAGCCGTCAAGAATTGAGGCGTCGATCAAGTGGGATCCATCGGGACGTGGGGGAGAGCCTGCGCTCGGGCTGTCTTGGCTCAGAGCTGGTGTCTTGGCATGGGTGGGGCCCAAGGCTGGGCTTTCTTGTGTCTAGTCTGGCTGGGCTCTGGCCTGGGCACTTTCGGACAGTTGCTGGGGTTGGGGGGAGCGTGTTCTAGCTTGGTTTCCTAGCAGAATGCCGTTGAAGTAGAACAACTGAGTTTGGTCTTCTGAGGCTAGACCTATCTCAGGAGAAATCCAGCCTAATTGGCATCAGCATTTATTCGGTCCTTGCAGTATGCCTGGCATCGTGTGACTGGCTTCTGGAAGTCTGAGGCAAAACCAAAATTGTTCCCGCTCTTACGGGACTTTCTTCTCCTTCCCCTTCCCCTTCTTTTCTGTCTTAGACTCAGTACTAGGTATTGGTCCCAAGGCAGAAGAGCAGTAAGGGCTGGGCAATTGGGGGTAAGTGACTTGCCCAGGGTCACACGGCATGGAAGTTTCTGGGGCCAGATTGGAGCCCAGCACCTCCAGTCTCCCGGCCTGGCGCTCTATCCACTGAACTCCTAAAGGGCTCACTTTTGGGGGGGGGGGGAGACGCCACGATACGCCAGTAAGTACAATACGAGTGCAAAGTTGGTTGGGGTAGGAGACCATTATTGCTTAAGCTTTGGCCTTCCCCTAGCCCTGGCCTCAGGTGATCTGTGAAGGTGCCCCCTGCTTCCCCGGGCGTCCCCTCTGAGGGAGGATGGCGGAGGCTATGGAAAGTGGAGCTCCGGCTCTGTTGCGGCTTCGTGTTTTTATTGCTGGCGTTCTCTCTGACTCACTGTTTTTCACTCTGGCTATGGCACTTAACTGATGGTTTCCCTGACTGTCCTGTGGGCACAATCATCATTACTTGCTCATAAAGGGCTTTGATATTTGGGGATGAAAGGCACTGTGTACCTGCGAAGTGGTCTGAACATGTCACCGGTTCCCCATGTGGGGATGGTGGTTCGGCTGGAGGATGCACTTCCCTGGGACGACGGTGCCTCCCAAGGGTTCTTGTGGGAGGAGAAACTTTGGCTGGGCACCGGCTCACACCTTCCAGTTCATCTGCTACCAGTCTGGCTGTTGGAGGTCCCCCTGGTTTTCTCATCCTCCCTCAGAATGGGCCCCACCAGGCTACTGAGGCTTTGGGGATGTGGACAAGCTGCGTTTCGGTAGTGTGGGCCTCCCCACACCAACCTGGATTATAGCAGTGCCGATGTGGGAATCAGAGACCTGGGTTCCCATCCTAGCTCTATCACGTACTAGCTGTGTGACCTTGGACAAGTCACTCCCCTGGCTGGGCCTTTGCTCTCTCTCCTTTAGAGGAAGAGCTTGGGGTAGGCCCTGCCAGAGCTCTAATTCTGTTGGCACAGGCCCCAAGCACCAGAGCTTCCCTTCATACCTTGATGAGGCGTGGGAGGAAGGCCTTCCCTCTCCCTGTTTGAGTAGTGCCCAGAGCCTGGAGAGGGGCCAAGCAGCTCACGGGACGCCAGGGAACTTCTGTGAAGATGGCACAATGCGCTGCTTGCTGAGCCAGGACGTGGGGCCTCCAGGTCGAACCCATTCTTTCCAGGAGACTTTGCAAGCCCTTGGCCTGGGGATTGCATAGACGGCTGCAGAGAGCCGCGTGGGACTCCTTTGGAACTGCTTTTCATAGCAGCCCTGGCTGATACAGGCAGAGCTTCTTCCTTTCGAGCTGAATTTGGCTAAATCCAGAGGAGTTCAGAGAAAGACACTGTCCTCCGGCCAGATTACCTCACTCCTGGGTGGTCTGAGCAGCTAAAAGGCCCCAGAGAAATCCTGGGGGGTGGGGGGGGGCCGTGAAAGGCTGCCTTTAGTCTGGCCTGCCTGGGTATTGGCCACGTGGCCCTTCCCGGCCTTGAAAAGCTGCTGCCCTTGAATCCTGTACAACACTTAGAAAAGCGGTGCCCCGGCCACTGTCGGTGCCAGCCGCCGCCTGAAGGGCCTCTGCCCACCAATGACTAGGAGAGCCAAAAGGGACCTCCGAGGCGTCCAACTGGAGACACACCCCAGAGGCATCCCCTCTACTATTGGCCTGGCAGGTAACCATGGGGCCTCTGCCTCAGCGCCCCCACTAAAAGGGAAACCAGCCAATCCCAAGGCAGCCCATGGCATCCGGGGAGAGCTCTCAGTGTCCCGAGGGCAAGCCCAAACAGCCCTGGTTGCTGCTTCCCCCCATCCATTATTCCTAGTTTTTCTGTCCTCTGGGGTCAAAGAGAACCAACCTAATCCCTTTTCTCCGGGCGTGAGCCTCATGAATGGCCAGGCTCAAGGCCCTTCGCTATCTTGGTTGTCCTCCTCTGGAACTTGCCTCAGTGCAGGAATGTGGTGCTCCAGATGTCCCGTGATGGGGCAGAGATAGAGTGGGATGCTTGCCTCCCTGTCCTGAGAGGTGCAGTGCAGCTCAAGATCCCATTGGCTTCTGGGGCTGCCATGTCTCACCACTGACCTGGGTCAATTCAGCTGCCCACCCAGGCCTTGAGATGCTTCTCAGAAAAAATGGTGTGTAGCCATACGCGGCCCCCCCCCCCGGTACTTGAGAGGCTTTAATACCCCTCCATGGGATACCCCAGCAGGCATTTCCATGTCCATTCTCAGGGTGCTGCTAGCACTGGTGAAATCCAACAGTGGCACTGGAGGCCCTTTGGGTTGCTGTTTTCCTTCCGGGGTAGGAGAGGGCCCGAGGCCTGAGGAATGGGGAAGAGACCCGGGCTAATCCTTTTCAGAAGGGGGCCTATTCACCCAGCTGGGCTCTGGACCTTAGAAAGCAGCTCCTCCGAGAGGAGTTCAGGGGACTTTGCTGGTGGGCTTCATAGACACAGTTAGTCCCTGGAAATACCGAGTTTAAGAAATGAATGTCTTCCAACAGCCAGCAGCATAGGCCATGCAGCTGACACTTAGCTTCATTCCAACCCTGGGCAGCTGGCAGGGTGGAGAGAGCTGCCCTTACCCTGTCCTTGCCTAGCTAAGATGAGAAAGAGAGAGAGAGACACAGAGAGAGAGAGACAGAGACAGAGAGAGACAGAGAGAGAGAGAGAGAGAGAGAGAGAGAGAGAGAGAGAGAGAGAGAGAGAGGTGGGAGAGAGGGAGAGAGATGAAGGCTGGAAAGAGGGAGAGGGAGTTCCAGATCCCCATCATCCCTGGATACCTTTGGCTCCAGGTCTATCCCCATCCTATCCATCTGTATCCCTTTTTATAGTGCTCCCATTGGCTAGCCTAGGAGGGGTGGGTTCTGGGCTTCCCAGTTCTAAGGAGGAAGTTGTGATTCTCAAGGGACAGTAGGACAGAGAAGACCTGTTTGGGAACAAGCCCACTGGCTCCTCACCCTTTACCTCTTTGGAGACAGGAAACTTGGTCTGGCTTGATCCTCTGGAGAGATGGATGGGGCAGACTGGCCCTCAAGGGCTCTGGAGGCAGATTGATGAAGGAAGCTTAGGAACCAAATGTCTTGCATTTGCACTTTGGTAGCTCAGCATTAAGGATGCCTGGGAGCCCTCTTGGGTGTTGGCTCAGAGGGCTGACTGGCTTGTTGGCTGGGTCTGGAGAGGCAAGAGCCGGGGCTTCAAACCTTATAAGATTTGGATTTTTTTCCTTTGTTCATTCTTTACTGGATTGGTGATTTCATCAAGTCAGGGAGCTTCTGGCTCTAGGAATGCCTTCTACCAATCCAGATGAGCATCTCTTCAATGGTTTAGAATGGTTAAGTGACTTACCCAGGGTCATCCAGCCAATCTGAGTTAGACATTGTTCCCATGGCTCTTCCTGTCCCCGAAAATGCTTCTTTACTATGTCTTGTAAAAACCTGAACCTTGTGATCTCACTGTGGTTGAAAAATGCCAGTGTAGAAACTCCCTTCTGGGTAATTTATTGCCTTGGAGATCTGCCTAATGAAATTTAATGGGGATCCCTGGCAAGTCTGGTGCGTCTAGAAAAGCATCTTCAGGAGCACTGACTGGGTGGGTCTTAGCGGACTGAAGACTTTGAGTCAGTGGTGTGAAATGGCTGCCAGAGTCAGCTGAAGGCAGAGACTTGTAGGCCGCTTCCGATGAACAACGGTTTCTGGAAGGTAGGCTTCAGGTGTGATCTAACGTGCTGAGGATAATGAGTATTTGCAAACCATCTGGCCCTGTGATTTGCATTTGTTGTGGAGGATTCCCCCACCTGGCACCAAATGAGGGGGGGATGTGGAGGGTGCGATTTAGTGCTCTTAGAGGGCTACCCTGTGAAATTTAACAGGCAAGATCCAAAGAGTGGCTTTCCAAGTCCAGGCCGATGGAGGCAGGGTCAGCCAGCTGCTCATCTGAAAGGCATGTGGGACTTTAGTGGGTGGGAAACTGAGTCAGTGGTATGATCTAGCCACAAGAGAGGCTATCCCAGGCCTGCGGGCGACACATGAAGTTTCTCACAAATGAGGGAGCTCCATCAGAAGCAACTCATTTGTGGGCTGACCTGCTGGCTGACAGCCACATGGGATTTCCCTTCTCGGCTCTGAAAGGCACCTTCAGGAGCCTCCAGAACCTTTGGAGAAAAGCAGCCAGTGCCGTGGGAGGGAGTCAGTGATTTGGACCCTCTCTCCGATCCTGGCAACGTCTCATCCCTCCCCTCATTAGGTAACGTACACGGCCGGGCCTGTCCGTGGCCAATCCCAGAGATGAGACAGGCTTGCTGAATTTAGCCTGGTTGGGACAGAAGGGACCTGTTTGAGAACAGGCAAGCAGACCGACAGGCTCCATGTGCCCAAGGGGAGGGGCAGATGGGACCTCTTCAGGGTCAGGAAGCTCAGTCTGTCTTGGCTCCTGGATAGAAGTGGGTGCAGCTTGGCCACCGCCTGGGTGAACTGCCTGTTAGCTATCCGGGGCTATGAAACCCTGCTTCAGCTACTGCCCTTTAAGGATGCCTAGGGAATATACATCCTTGCCCTCTTTCTGAGAGCTGCCTTTCCTGGTCCAGTATGCCAGACCACAAGCCAAATAGCGTTAACTCTTCATTTTCCAAAAATTGGCCCCTGGCATCTGTTAGATGGGAGAGTCTCCACCAACCCAGCCCAAGAGCTAGTCTCTAACTCTGGGTGTTCCAGAACTGGCCGCTGTATGTAGTTTAATAGGGATACAGCTAAAGCCTTTCTGGGAGGAGTAGGGAGCAGGGCAGACCTGTGATGTCTTTGGGAGAGGGAGCCCCTGAAGAGGAAACTCCCTCTGTTAAACTTAAAATCCTAGAGTTGCCTGCAAAGGCTTGTGGGTTTGCAACAGCAACTTTATAGAGAGAAGATGGGTGACAGGGGTTTGTTGGACAAAAAGATATTCTGAGGGCATGGTGGGACGTGGCATCCAGAAAAACTAATGAAGTCCTAGGTTCTATTAGGAGATGAGTCCCAATCTCTCAACTTTTCACTTTGTCCTCAACACACCTGCCAAATCCATCTTCCCAGAGCTTGGGCCTGACCATGTCATTCCTCTTCTCTAGGGTCATCAGTGACTCCCTATTGCCCCTAGATAAAATAAAATGTCTTTGCTTGATGTTTAAAGCCCTTTAAAGCTCCAATTTTCCTTTCTTAGGCTCTTTAGCTCCCTCAAAAAATGTAACTCAAAATGAAAAGGAAGGGAGGGAATAGTGGACCAGACAGTATTCAAAGGGCCATTGGATTTGGAATCAGGTGAAATGAGTTCAAATCCTGCTTCTGCTCTTTTTCACCTCTATGATTTTATTGTACTTAGGGCAAGGGAAGAATCCTGCTTCCACTGCATTCCTAAGTCACTGGATTTTATCTAGAGCATGGAGCTGGGGAAAAGGTACTGGCCAATAAGAAAACGACTTATTTACCTTTAGGGGAGCACTGGACATATTTTCAGACTAGACTTGGATTTTTCATCTTCGCAAGTCATGCTCGTCTCTTTATTGTGCTCTTGCGATAACCTGGCCGTCTTATTAGAGATGGGGACAGCAGCCATTGAAATTAATGTGACATTTAGAGAAAATTCCCCTTCTCGAATGCTTCGTGCTATTTGCCATTTGGAGTACTTAGGGAGGGGATTGAGGTAATGTCAAGCAAATTTTGATTAAATCAGCCGAACCAGGAGGCTACACTTTTATGCAAAAAAGAAAAGGAAAAAAGTCCTTCATTTGTCTTCCTTTTCTGCTTTGATTCTGTCGACTTGAGTGGGATGGCAGAGCCCCCAGATCTCAGAGTCGGAAGGGGCCCAGAGAGCACTTGGGCTAGCCTATACCTGGGCAGGCCCCCCTACCCCAGCCGTAACCTCCCTGACAAATGCTCATCCAGCCTTTGTTTGGAGACCTCTGGGGAGAGGGAAGCCACTTCCTCCCCCAGCAGCCCCTTCCACCTTGGACAGCGTTCGTTGTTCAGAAGGTTGCTTTGTTTGTTCTTTTCTTGATATTAAGTCTAAGTCAGCCTTTTTGCAGCTTCCATCCATTGCTACTCGTTTGGCCCTCTGGGCCAAGCGGAATAAGTGGAATCCATCTTTTACGTGTCATTCCTTCAGATACTTGACAACAGTTATCTCATTTCCCCTTCTCTAGGCTAAACATCCTTAATTCCTTCCACCAATCCTAATGTGGCAGAAGAGCAAGACCTTTCCCCATCCTGGTTGCCTTGCTCGAAGGCACGGCTTCTTAACCTAGAAATCTATGAACTTGGTTTAAGATCTTTTGTGATAATTTGACTTGAATGTAATGGGTTTCCTTTGGGATCTTCTGAATATTTTTGGTCATGCATTTAAAAACATGATCCTGAGCAGAGCGTCCATGGGGTCCCCAAGACTGTAGTCTAAGGGGTTCATGGCATAATTAAGGTCTGAGGTTGTGCACCTTCTTACCAACCTTTCTGAAATGTGGCGTCTGGAACCGACCACGGTACTCCCCATGGTTGTGACTCAGTATTCATCAGGGCTCTTATTTCTCTGGTTTCCGATGCCGGCCCTTTCTTCCTTAGGACTTAGACTTAGTCGAAGGGAGACATTTGGATTCATTCAGAGAACTCTTACCCTTTAGCTAAGATGTAGAGTAGAAATGGAGGAGCTGACAAGGCCAGGTCTCCATTTCCATTCAGCTTCTGGTGGCTGATCGTGTCCAACACATGCTCAGTGCTAACTGACTTGTGCTCCAGAGAAGGGGAGAATTGGATGTCAGCCAGTATGGAAACTGCAAAGACTATCGCATGGAAGAAGTATTTACCTTGTTCTGTGTATCTCTAGCCCAGCGGTTCCCAAACTTTTTTGGCCTGCCACCCCCTTTCCAGAAAAAATATCACTTAGCCCCCTGGAAGTTAATTTTTAAAAAATTTTAATAGCAATGAATAGGAAAGATCAATGCACCTGTGGCCATCACCACCTCCCTGGATCGCTGCAACATCCACCAGGGGGCGGTGGCGCCCACTTTGGGAATCACTGCTCTAGAGGGTCAGCATAGGATCAATGGATAGAAGATACAAACATTAGGGAAAACTAGAGCTACTCCAAAATGACATGGGTGACCTCTAGGGGTGCTGGGTTCCCCATTATTGATGATCTTGGAGCTTGGAGCAATAGCTTCCATGCTCAGTGATTGGGTATAACACTGGGGGGCTTTTTGATCACGTATGGGTTGGACCAGGTGGTCCCAAGGCCCCTGCCAACTCTGAGATTCTTTGATTCCTAGAATTCCCTGCTTTTTCCAGTGTCACTCATGGGCCTCAGTTTCTTCATCTGTAAGATAAAGGAATTGATTGAGAAGATGTTTGAAGCCTCCTGTAGCCCTCTCTGATGATCTAATGACTGAAGTGAGGGAGGGAACATTAAGTCCTTTCTGTGATAACGGTTCTATCTGTCTACCCATCTTTCTGCCCTCTCTGGCTGGCTGTCTTTCTCCCAACTTTCTTCTCATTTGGAACACTGTTTCAGACAGTCTTAAGCTAATCTGGCCAGGGCCTAAGATGGAGGCTGATCACATCCAAGTGGTCTGGCCCAGCCCTGGGCTGAATCGTGGGCTTTGGGTTCGGGAGTTTTTGCACTCCATAGCATGGTTTGTTCCTTGGCAGATGAGGCTGCTGCATAGACCCTTGGTAGATGTGGTTGAGATTTGCCTCTTGTGGCACCAACACATCTCTTGGCTGCGGGACAATTTTCAGGATCTGGGCCTAGCTTACCCCTTCTGAGACCTTTAGCAATCAATGGCATAGTGCAGAAGCAAGGATGCGAAGGAGTGCCAAGACAAGGAGTTTTCAGAATGACTCTCCAGAGCAGGACTCACTGGGTGCAAGGATGAGCTGGCTTGTGCTGGCTGTGAGTCAGGCGCTCCCAGCTCAAACAGGAGAAGTGAGCTGCTCATTGACAGCTTCCAGGCATATTCGAAGGTTATACTCACTCTGCTAGGATGGAGCCAGGCTACCCTGCACAGTGCCGGCCACACAGCAGAGACCCAAGAAAGACTCTCCGAGTGACCTCTGCTAGACCTTCCATGATTGCCCGGTTCTCCTATGGCCTTTGACAGCTGTGGCTATGGGCATGGCAGCAGGCCTGGCACTCTGATTTATGGGCCAATCCCAGACGTGTTAACTCCTCTGGCGTTTGGGGTCAATTTTTCTTGCCCTGGTGGCGGCCATGAAAGTACGATTTCATCTCTGAGAGTAATTCGTGTGGAATGGCCATGGGAGTAGATGTTTCTGAAGAGAGAAGGGCAAGTTCCGTTTTGCCTTGGCTGACCCGCCATTCACAATAGAGACAGGGAGCTCATGTTCCAATTAACATGCTCTTGTTTCCTTCTCCCTGGTGGAGGCAGGCCAGAACTCAGCCTCCAGACTGATCCTGACACTCGCCCGGTGTTTCCTAGGGCCTCTCGTTAGGGTCAGGATCACGCTAAAGTGTGGGGATCTGGTGTAGGGTCAGGTGGTGTGAGGAGGAATCGGGATGGTAGAGAATGTCATTGGGAATTGCAGCCTGGCTCCCTGGTAAAGTTTTTGCCCTGGTTCCCACCCCTCGTTAAGGCTGCCCTCCTTGGACAGATATCAGAACTGTGACAAGCAATTCTTCTGTCTGGGATGGTTGCCACCAAATACACTGAGGGTAGGGAAACCTTGGGACCCAAGACCCAGGGGGCTGAGGCATGTCTCCAGCACCAAGAACCAAAGATCCCTGGACACTGAGACTACTTCTAGGGAAAGAGGAGAGAGCAGGGTAGAAGGGGATAGCTCATCTGGGGTCCAGCTCCTGGGAGAGTAAAAGTGCCTGCCATCTGGTAGCATTTTATTTTCACTATTTTTGTTAACTAGATTTTCAGATTCTTTGTTCTGACCTGCTGAAGGAGCCCAAGTGCTGTTGGTACCCCGGGGACAGAGGCCTAGTTGTCCCACCTTAGGTACAGCTCTGATGTCTTGATTACATTAGAAGGTGGTATTTCAATGATAGGCCTCAAGATGGGACTTTGCTTGCTGACTTCCCCCTTGACACAAAAGGCTTCAGGACCCCCTGGCGACTGCTCCCCTCTCCCCATGTTAGTCATGATACCTGTTTGCTTTTGTAGTTGTGATAAAATGAAGGTCTTGATGCACATGAGTACCATGCAAGATGGCAAAAATAAAGGCGAGAGAGCAGAATTTAAGGCCGCTGTAGGGGATTGATTACCTTGGCCACATTTCCATGTCTATGGAATAAATATTTTATTTTATTTATTTTTTAATTTTTTTAATTTTATAATAAAAGATTTTTCCATGGTTCCATGATTCATGTTCTTACTCTTTCCTCCACCCACCCACCACCCACCCCCTGTAGCCGAAGAGCATTTCCACTGGTTTTTATATGTGTCATCGATCAAGTCCTATTTCCATGTTATTGATAGTTGCACTGGGGTGGTTGTTTAGTCTCCTAAATCAAACATTAATAATATGGAAATAATGATCAATTACATACCTAAAACCCAGTGGAATTGCTCTTTGGTTATGGGAGGAGTTTAGGAGGAGGGGAAAGAACATGAATCATGTAACCATGTGAAAATATTCTAAATCAATTAATTAAATAAAACTTTTAAATTCACTAGCTAGATTCTTGGAATGGTTCCTGATCATAGAATCAGAAATCTATAGCTGAAAAAGACCACCAAACTTTTTATTGTACTAATGAGGGAACTCGAGTCTAGGGATGCCAAGAGCGATGCCTGGCAATGAGACATTTTTTTGAGTACTCAAGTGTATTTACTTATTGCCTCTTTTCTTCTTACCATGATTGTAAAGTACCTTTGAAGATAAGAATTCAAATTGAAATCCTAGTAAATAATAACTATTAACAGCTAACAACTTCAAAAGTGATGGGAAAAATATATGTAAACTTGCATATTTATGAATACATAATTTTAAAAAGTTCTTTGTACATGTTGTCTCATTTGAGTCTAACAACTCTGAGGTAAATTATATTATTCTCATCACACATAGGAGGAAAACAACTATAAAAGATTAAGAGTTTTGCCCAGATTCTCACAGATACTAAATGTTGTAGGAATGATTCAAATTTAAATTTCCAAGGGCCCTGGACTCCATGCCTCTAACTTCCTGAAAATGATCACTTAATAATAATAAATCCCACTGCCATATTAGGAACTAGAATTTCAAAGGTAAAGACTCTGATCTGTAGTGTTGTATCATGGACATGATTGGGGGGGGGATCAAGCCACCAGTTATTAGAGAGAAAGTTTCATACCAAATTACTTAATGTGATCATATTTATTCCTAGCTCAAATCATCTTCTATTTGACCTATTGAAAATTATAGCCGATTTTGAAAATTAGGAAATTTGGGTCCTAGCCAAGATTTATCACTTGTAATGGGTAACCTGAGGCAAGTCACAGGACTACCTTGAGCCATACTTTCCTTATGTGTTCAATTTTGCTATTGTTACTTGGACTGTATTCACATGGTTCCTGGGAGTCTTACATGAGATGATGCATTAAAAATATTTTGCAAACCAAAAGGCCTCTGTAAGTAGCAGCTATTATTCTGCTAACAATAGCTTCTCAGACACTACACACCCTCTCTGATTTATCTTTGAATTTCCCACAATGCTTAGCACAGAGTTCAGCACCTAATTGATGCCAAATACATTTTTGATGAATGGAGGAATGTATAAATCAAAAGGTTTATATTTTTGACCTGCGCAATAGAGCACCACGAACAAATTGTAGAACATTCCAGGACTATGGGGTGAATATCTCTCTAAAAATTTTTTTGAATTTTAAATACTGAATCCACTGAAAAGCTATGACAAAATGTAGGTGTATTCCAAATGGAACGTTTCCCATTCAACCCAGAGAGATTCTTCTCACTCCTCATGACATAATTTATGAGAAAATCTTTTTGGTTGTTCAGTTGTTTAAGTCGTTTCCAACTCTTCATGACCCCAACTGGGGTTTTCCTGGCAAAGATACTAGAGAGTTTTGCTATTTCCTATTCCAGCTCATTTTACAATTGAGGAAACTGAGGCAAAGATGGTTAACTGATTTTCCCAGATCACATACATAGTGTCAGATTTCAACTTTGGAAAATAAATCTTTCTGGCTCCAAGCCCAGCACTCAAAATCTCAAGAACACAGATATAGAATTTGAAGGGACATGAGAGTTGATGAAGTCCATCTCCCTCATTTTTTAGATAAGGAAACAAGGTAGAGAGAAATTGAGTGACTTGTCTAGGGAAATACAACTACTTGGCATCTGACGTCAAATTTGTACCCCAGTCTTCTAGACTCCAAATTCAGGATTGTATTCACAATGCCATGTATAGACAATACAACTCCTATAGAGCATATAATATGCAAAAAGGAAACATGGATTCTGCATTGTCACTTTTTTGACTTGAGTCAATACATCTTAAAAATTATTTTCCAATCCACTTGAATCAATAAGACTTGCATTCCTTTCTGGTATGCTACAAAATGACCAATTTTTGTCCTTGCTACTGAGCTGATAAAAGAGATGGTCCTTATTATTGGTTAGATTTTAAAGTTTTGCATCAAAGCTAAAACACAGATAAAACCATCTATAAGGCTAATAAAAATAGAGTCTAACTGCTTATCTTATAGTTTTAAAGATCTCTTCAAGTTTGGTAAAGGTAGAGATTTACCAATTTTTTAAGCACCCTCAGCTACATATGTTTGGTGTGTCTGTGTTCCTAAAAAAATCTTCTTTTGAGGTGGCTCAAAATTGCAGAGATGTAGTTTTTGTCAGATGTAGTTAATGTCAAATATGTTGGTATCAATGTACTTCACCAATATATTCCCTTGATTTCTTTCTAAACTTTTTAGGTATTTGGGAAGAAGCTATGATAACTACACGAAATATGGAATTCTTTTAGTACTCAGTGAATGGTGAGGAGACTACTGTCCCTAAAGTACTTTATTATCTCCTTGTAATGCAAAGAAAACAACAAAGTCCTGCCCATATTCTATTAGGAGGGACAGTAGAACAAGAATCTATTTTTGAAACCTCTGTCAGATTTCAGTATACCAAACCAAGGAGGGCCAGACAGCTAGACTATGCCCCTGTGGGCCATAAAAAGATTATTGAATTTTAATTTTAGGTATTAAAATTGATCATCACTAAAATTTTGGAAAGGTTATTTAGCCCCTCTGATATTCACATTCTTCATTTTTTAAATTAGGATGCTGAACACAATGGTATTTAAATTTCCTGTCATTTTCTACATACATGATCCCACTCCACAGTAGATGTCTTAAATTTGGATGTCTAAGGAGTTCTTGGATATGAAGTAATTTGTCCCTAGGTTTCTGATCTGTAGTTAGGATAAAATTTCTAGACATATGTGGAGGAGTAGTGTAATGCAAGTTAAGAAGGGCAGATTTGGGGAACACCTACTACTCATCCTCAGTAATAAACATATGTCCATAAATGAGGCTTAATATCAGATATGACCAAGAAGCTGGTCACAGTTTTGAGAGTACCAGTAGCTGTCCAGATCTCTTTATCATCTCTGATAATCTGATAAGGACAGTTTAGTTGATAAGGAAATAATGAGACATGAAGATCTTTTACCTCATGCTTTCAGCTCTGGCTCCAGTAGCATGGAGTTTATTATATATATTTCAAGACTCATTTCACACAAAAGAACCCCCCTGAAACTTTGCAGATGCGCAGAAGTTATAAATTATGTCACATCAAAACACAAAACATTGGCTTCAGAATAGAGCAAGGCCAAGGCTGAATTTTGACTTCTTTCTTATCAGAAAGCCAAGTCAGGGAATATTTTTCTCAGGGTTGAATTGCCCCTGATAAAGTTTTGGCCTTGGCTGTAGCTGCATTCCTGGGCAAAGGGGAACAGTGTTAAGCCTTTAAATTCAGGTTTGCTAGGAACTTAAAGCTTTTCAATAAGGCCACAATACTTTTCAACAAGAAATNCCCCACCTCCACCCCCTGTAGCCGATGTGCATTTCCCCTGGTTTTAACGTGTCATCGATCAAGACCTATTTCCATATTACTGATAGTTGCACTGGGGTGGTTGTTTCGAGTCTACATCCCCAATCATGTCCGCCTCAACCCATGTGTTCAAGCGGTTGTTTTTCTTCTGTGTTTCCTCTCCTGCAGTTCTTCCTCTGAATGTGGGCAGTGTTCTTTTCCATAAATCCCTCAGAATTGTCCTGGGTCATTGCATTGCTACTAGTACAGAAGTCCATTACATAAGATTCTACCACAGTGTATCTGTCTCTGTGTATAACATTCTCCTGGTTCTGCTCCTTTCACTCTGCATCAATTCCTGGAGATTGTTCCAGTTCACATGGAATTCCTCCACTTCGTAATGGAATAAATATTTTAACATGTTAATTATCTGCTAATAATAAATACCTTTGAACTTAAAGTCAATTAGATGGGTGCAGAATTGGGTCCACGGGAGATCAGGAGGTACTTTGTTTCTGGAAAGGCTGTGGGGCACGTTAGGGAAATAGTTTGTGTGGTCATCTAGCAGACTCTTTCTGGATGCATCCGTGTGTTAGCCTCTTGGGGGTGCAGTGGTCTTGGCTTGAGTCGTAGGCCTGTGCTGTGGCCCATAGAGATCCTTTGGCTCTGAGAGGGCACCATTGACATTGCTTAGTCTCAAAGCAAGTGGAGCAATTGTTTGGTCGTGGGCACCACTGGTTAGGAAGTCATAAGCTGGAAAGCATCTTGAGAAAGGCAACCAGGATGGGGCAGGGTCTGGAGTCCACTTGCTGAAGGAACTGGGCCATTTACCCTGGTGAAGAACAGGTTGGGGAGATGGGAGGGCTGTCTGTAAGCATTTGAAGGGCTGGCATGTAGGAGGAAAAGATGTGTTTCCTTGGTGCTTGATGACAGAATCAGAAACAATGAGAAGAAATTGTAGAGGTCAAGTGAGGCTCCAGTGGCAGGAGAACAATGACAATTACCACCCAACCATCTCCTTAACCCTTTAAGCTATCAAGCCCAAAGTGGAACAGGATGGATGGCTGGGGAGTGGGGAGTTCTCCAGGTTGGACGTCTCCAAGCAGAAGCTGGCTGAGGGATGTTGGAAAGGCAGTTCCTTTTTGGGTTATGGGTTGGGTTTGGTGACCACAGAGTGCATTCTACTTCTAAAATCCTAGACTCTGGGGGACTCACTGTGGTGTGGGTTTAATTCATGGCAGAAAAATAGAACTCTTCTCCATCTAATGGTTTTCATTCTTTTGTCTTTCCTCCTCTTTTTCAGACGGAGAACTACTCCTTTGATGCCAACTACGCCAACAACCGGGCCCACTTAATTAAGAGGTATGTCTCAGTGTCCTCTACCTGCATGACCTTGGCCTTCTGCCCCTAAGCCCACGTCCCCTCTTCGAGCCCCGCTCCTATGTCTGTGCCAGTCGATTTTCTGTGAAAATGAAAAGAGATCGTTTCAAAGAAAGATTTACATCCCCAAGCTACTCCCCACCCTCCCAGGAAAGGGAGGCCTGCTTTGGGGATGTTATTGTCTCATGTGGAAACTGCCAGTGAGGCTCGAAAGATCAATGGTAACTCGATGACTTGGGGATTCATTTAAAAAAAATTACTCTTTCCATGACAAAAACAAAATGAAATAAACCAGCCCAGGAAAGGAAAGAAAACTACCTCACAAGGTTCAGTACTATTGCAATGAAATGGCCTTGTTTGGAGTCTGGGCCCAGTTCTGGTGCAGAATGGTAGGTGGCCCGAGGGTGGGGTGAGGGGTGAGGGAGATCCTTGGCCAGGCCTCAGTTTCCTCATCTGCTAAGTTCTTGGACATTTTCCTTCTGTGAGTGATTGTGCTATGGAACCTAAACTAGTATGTGAATGTGAGTTATTATGATTTCCAGAGTGATTATTGGCCGGGGGGCTGAGCCACAGGGATCAGAACAGGGAAGACTTACATAGCACAAAATGCCCAAATATTTATTTTAAAATTATTTGGCGGGGAGTGGGGGCAGCTGGGTGGCTCAGTGGATTGAGAGCCAGGCCCAGAGACGGGAGGTCTGGGGTTCCATTGTGGCCTCAGCCACTTCCTAGCTGTGTGACCCTGGGCAAGTCACTTGACCCCCCCATTGCCTAACCCTCACCGATCTTCTGCCTTGGAACTGATACACAGTACCGATTCTAGATGGAAGGGAAGGGTTTTAAAGAAATTATTCTGAAAGTGTATCAAGCGTGGAAAGTGTTTATAATCTGAGCTGCACACCAGCCCTACGACCTAAGTAGTACGGGGTGAAGTTTCTTGTCTGGTTCTCGGATGTTGTTGTTATGTAGCCAATTCCCAGTGTGGAGATTCCCTTTTCTGATGCAGATAAGCACTTTGGTTGTGACTGAGAGTTTTAGTTCTTTTAAACCCTCACCTTCTGTCTTAGAATCAATACTGTGTATTGGCTCCAAGGCAGAAGAGTGATAAGGGCTAGGCAATGGGGGTCAAGTGACTTGCCCAGGGTCACACAGCTGGGAAGAGGCTGAGGCCACGTTGGAACCCAGGACCTCCCATCTCTGGGCCTGGCTCTTAATCCACTGAGCTTGACAAGGAGTTTAGAGGGTTGCCCGGGGCCCTAAGAGTTTAAGTAACTTACCCAAGGCCATACAGCCAGTGTGCAAATGTGCTAAAGACTAGCCTTGAACCCAGATTGCAGTGGGGTGGGGTCTTCCTGACTCTGAAACTAGCCCTTGAACCTCTATGTCATGTTTCCACGCACTAGAGATACTACGATCACAATTTGGTATCCTGGCTTCAGAAATGGGGGACGATTTGCCCATAGTCCCGCAGCTAGTAATCATATAGCTTCGAGCTCCCACTCGGTGCCTGAGGCCGGCCCTCCCCTGTCTAGCCTGAACTGCCTCTGTGTATCTATGTATGTATGAGGCCGTTGAGTCCTACAGAGGAGGAGCCTGAAGCTGAGAGACACTGAGGCAGGGGGCTGGACTTACTGGCCTCTACATGTCCAGCCCGGGAGGGAGGGACAAGGCCAGACCTCCCGTAGGCAGGCCGGGGAGCTCCTGCTCTCTCAGTCTGCAACTTCAGATGTGTGTGTTACGACCTGAGCCTCTGATTTCAAATCCGCGTGCGGAGGACTAAAGTCTTCCTCCCTTAGTGCCAAGTCCATCAATTTCTGTCTCTCCAACATTGGCTCATTGGCTCAGCTGCTCTGATTCACACTGAATTTCATTCCATCCCTGAGCTGTACGTGCAAAGGGCGCAGGCGCACCCGAAGACCCAGAGTCAGTCACCTGACCCCTGGAGGACATTTCTTGGCCCAGAATCCCTCATTCGTTTCTCCCGTGGGACTTTGTCGGGCACTGGGTCAGGAGCGAGGGGCGCAGAGACCAGGCCAAACTGTGCCTCCCCTCAAGGAGCTTCCATGCTTCTGTCTAGAGCTAGTCAAAGACAGGATTATATCTCCTGGAGCAAAGATGTGGCAGCATCAGGGAGAGAAGAGGGCAATGGCGGTTGAAGCATGGCCAGTATAGTTGGTCAGTGGGCAAAAAAAACGTGTTTTCTTGGCCGCTGGCATCCAGCGCCCAGGATGTGCCCTCCAGTTTTCCAGGGAAAGAAGCGCCATCCGGGATGAGGCCGTGTGTTCTCTGCCGAATGCTAAGACTTCCTGATCTTAACAGCTTGGCCAAACGGTGTGGATGTGAACCTCTTCCCTCCGCAGCCGTCAGGCCTCGGCCACAGCACCCCCTCCAAAAGCAGCTTCTTCTTCTCGAGAGCTGCCGTGGTGGGGAATGGCTTTTGTGGCCTGGCTCCCCAAAGGGGAAATGTGGGCTCATCGCAGAGCTGGCTGCCAGGGAACGAGGCCTTTTGGACAGTCCTTTCTGAAAGCAATCTCTTTTCTGCTGAGAACACTTACTGGCTTTGTGCTCAGCCTTCCTGGATGGTTGAGGGCCAGGAATCTTGAAGGCAGGGTTCAACGACAGCCTTCTGAAGAGTATGGCTGGGGCTTCCTCAGGCCGTAGAGGTCTGAGAACCTTCGTTTGATAGTCTTTTTTTTTTAAACCCTTAACTTCTGTGTATTGGCTCCTTGGTGGAAGAGTGGCAAGGGTGGGCAATGGGGGTCAAGTGACTTGGCCAGGGTCACCCAGCTGGGAAGTGTCTGAGGCCGGATTTGAACCCAGGACCTCCTGTCTCTAGGCCTGACTCTCCATCCAGTGAGCCACCCCAACTGCCCGGTTTGATATTCTTAACAGCCTTCTTCATCCCGACTTCCTCCCCGCCCCTACCAAATCCCCAGTTTTGGGCTTCCTAATATCGTCCTTACAGATAAGCAACATTTCGGGAGTGCTTGAAAATCCATCAGGTCATTTGCAAACTTGGTCTGGTTGTTGCCTCCCAACATCTCCGTGAGGTGGTTCCTATTGTTGTTATCTCCGTTCTCTAGATGAAGAATGCAGGGCTCAGACCAGTGAAGTCATTTGCCCAGGGTTACACAGCTAGTAACTAACTGTCAGAGGAGAGATTAGAACCCTGATTTCCCTGTCCCCAAGTGCAGTGCTCTACCCACCGTGCCACCCAGTGTAGCCCGGGCCGACGAAACGGCACAGCCCACCACTCGGCTTTGGCGATGAGTGCCTCGGAGACTCGCTAAAAACAACCGCTTGTAGTTGTTCGTGGGTCCCAGGATCATGGAGCAAGAAGCAGCAGGACCACTGAGTCCAACCTCATTTTAGAGACGAGGAAGCTAAGGCTCTAGGAGTTTACAGAATTAGCCCACGGGCACATAGTAAAGAAAGGGGAGAGCTGGCAGGTGAACCCTGGTCCCAGATTCCAAATCCGGTACTCATTCACTCTCTCTGCTTGGCCCGTCTTGTTGGGGTTGGCTTTTCACCCAACAGGTACCTGGGACTTCAGAGTTCTGGCAGTGGGCAATCTCTCCCGATTCTGCCGGAAATCAAAGTTAGCAGCTTTTCCCCAGTGGCCACCCTAATTGAAAAGGAGACATTTGGGAGGTTGGGGAAGCACACGTTTTTTCAGCTGCCCATTTATGAGACAGTAAAGCTGAAAAGGGTAGGTGGTCCACTTGGTTTCCTGGAGATCCCAGGGGGCTTTGTAACATAATGAATCTGGTTCATGCCATTCTTTGGGGCTTTGAAGCCCCGGGTCTCCCTGCGCCCGAATGAATGGGGACAAAGCATTTTGGCGGCCAAGTTCCAGGGAAACCTGCTTATGATGGTTTGCAGGGGCCTTCACGTTGAGTTTTAAACCCGACATGTTGGGAAGATGTAGGACAGTAGGCCCTGTCGCTGACTAGAAAACCAAAGCTGAGCGTGATCAAATAATCCTTTGGCGGTATTTGAAAGCAACTGCGCTGCGTGGGGCTTCCTCCAGATCCATTTACACATGTGGCAAATGTTCTGCACCAGGCAAACCTGCTCCCCATCATCTCAACATTTGGACCTTCATTTCTTTTGCATTCAAATACCCATTTGGCCAACTTTGAGGATGGTGCTCCTCTCCGGCTACTTCCTGAGCCTCCGTAGGTGACATTGTCTTCTTGCTCCGGCTTAGTCAGTGACTTTGATCCCATGCCCGTGGCAGCGGTTTTTCCTTAGTAGAACTGGCCCTTCCTCAGTGCACTCAGGGAGCCTCCCCTCCAGGAGTAAGAGCTGTTCATTGGGTGCCTGAGGGTTGGCCAACTGACACAGTTCTAGCCCTAGGATCTGGTACACATCATATAACCTTGCTGAGCCTCAGTTTACTCATCTGGAACCTGAAGGAGCTCATGATGCTTTCCCCTGCCTGCCTCCAAGGGCCAGAGCAGAGACCAAATGAAATAATGGCAGTGTAACTTTATGAAAGCCCCATGTGATGTCCCCAGGGCCACCGAGAGCCCTCCAGGTGATGGGGAAGTGGGGAAAAGGAAAGGCAGCTCTGAAGGGCCATGTGGGAGACTGATTTCCTTCCTGCTCAGTTGTTCTCCCTGCTCTCTCCTCAGAGTGATTAAGCCCATTAACAGCACTTAACACCTGTTGTGAAAGTCTCTTGCCTCATGTCTGCTTTCCATGTTCCTCAAGTCCTCCATGCTCTCCTGCGGTGCCCTGATTGGGGAGTGGTGGCAGACAGGGCACTGAGCTGCAGCTGTAAGGAAATGAACCAGGTGGAAGGGAACAAGGCAGCGAATTAGTGGTGGTGGTGGTGGGGGGGGGCAGAAATCAGGACATCAGCCTCCTGAGCCAGGATTGTGGGCTCATGTTCCAAGCTTGAGATCTACAGTAATAGCAGCTCCAGGATTCCCAAGCACCTCCTAGGAAGGTATTTCACAATAGCCTGGTGAGGAGTAAAAGTCCCATTTCCAGTTTCTAGATGAGGAAACTGAGGCTTACAAAGCAAGGTTAAATAATTTGCCCATGATCCTCTGGCTGGCAAGGGTCAAGGTCGGGGCCCTAGCCCAGATCTCCTGATTCCAACCCCAAGACTTGCCATAATAGATATTGGGCACATATTTTGAATGGATGGATGAAAGGGAGAAGGAGATCCTTTATTAAGAAAGCGTTATCATCCAGTTACACAGATTCTAGAATGTTAGCATTTGAAGAGAACTTTGAAATGGTGACAATCTGATACCCTCATCTCTAGAGTGTAGAGAGGTCACAAGCCTCTGCAGATTATCTGCCCCATCCTGCATGACTGAGCCATATTACCCCATGAAACCTCAACAGCAGGGCAACTTGACATCCTGGGACTTCCCTTTGGGCCTCTAGATATTGCCTAGATACCAGTGGAGTGCACAGGCTGGCCCTCTTTTGTAGTCAGCCAGCCATCTGTCTCTTGACATCATATCTCTTATCTCTGATTGGCTAATTCTTTGCCACTAATGTATTATAGTATCTTCATACCCACCATTCACCTCTCTATTGACCTTGGGTCAGTTTTCAACTTGAATTCTTCAGAGACTGTGAGATTCTCTGATGTGCAGCCATTGCAGCACAACTAGAAGAATAGCAACGCTGAAGAGGTGGGTGAGGGGGAAGCCCAGGGGCTGCTTCAAGTACTGACTAGTCTTCCAAAGGCCATCTAGCCTTCTCTCTTCCTGTTGAGACTTAGGCCCGGCTCATTGTTCATTTGTAGTTTTTGCCCACGATCGATGTACCAGTGGCCCTGCCCCATGGCCCATCTGAATACATAGCATAATCTGGACAAAAGGCATTCTTCATCCACTTGGATTCTTTTGTGTGGATGGCTAGGCCAAATTCTTTGGAGGGTTCATGGATTTCATTTAGGAGCCTCTAATGGTATTCTGGGGCTCGATGTAATCAGCTATTCATCACCTACAAATAAAACCTAGAACATCTCATTGTCGTTTCTGAGAAATATTCATTAAGCACTTATATAGAGAGGCTTGATCACCTAGAAAGTCTTGGGCCCTTCCTTTTGGGACCCTGATCTGTTGGATAGGATTCCCTCTAGCTTAAGGCTGAATCAGTGCTAACATCTGACTAATGGGTTTTCAAGGCTTTCTTCCCCCGGGAGACTTACAGGCAATAAAGAAAATGAAATCAGCAATTTTTATGCTGGACATAAATTGTTATTTGCTCGGGGTATTTGCCAGGCTGCTCTATAATTTGCAGCATCTTTCCTTCTAGGTCTTAAAAAACCTTACACAGCTCCATTCATTAAGCCCCAACTATCTTTACAAGATGAGGGCAAACGGCTCTTCTTTTGGCAGATTGGCAAGCAGAACTCTCAGCATGTTAACTGCTGCAAGATGAACTGGTGTCCATAGCCACTCCCTTGCTTTTGCAGAGGAGAACACACACAGACATTCATCTCAAGGACTCCCACTCCTGAATCTCCTCCTAGTAGCTGCTGCTTCGTTTAATCAGACTCTGTGTCTCCATGTAATTCTGGAATCCCTAGTTTAGCTCCCCTCTGCTGGGAGACGGGGTGGCATGGTAGGAGAGAGTACGCTGGCTCCCTAGCTTGGCTCTGCTACTTACTGTGTGATGGGTCAGTTTCCTTCTCTGGACCTCAGTTTCCTCAACTGTCAAATGAGGAGGCTGGACTAGCAGGCCTCCAAGGTTCCCTTTAGCTCAGCTTGTAGATGTAGACTGTGTGCTGTTTCTACGCTAATGCTGGCCATATCCTTCTTGACTGCTCTATGGATGTCACCTTCATCTCCAAACATCCCTCTCTACTCTCCTACCTTACAAGCTGGCCTTTGTGGCAAAGAATTTTTAAAGATGAGGAAAAAAGAACAGTTCGGCAGTGCCTCAATGGATGCTGATAGAGAATGGAGTAATGGGTCCTCAAGGGCAGGAAATGTTTCATTTCTGGTTTCACATCCCTAGCACCCATGGCACAAAGTAGGCACTTGGCTTTTTTTCCAGTCTGGTCTGACTCTTCATAACTCAGTGAACACCGATACTGTCCATGGGATTTTCTTGGTAAAGATACAGAGGTGAAATGACTTGCCCAGGGTCACTCAGATAGGAAGTATTTGAGGCTGGATTTGAACTCAAGTCTTTCTGATGCCAGGCTCAATGCTCTATCCTCTGAGCCCCCTATTTGCCTTTTTTGGTAGGCACTTACTAAATGCTTATTGGAGAATAGGTTATATGTAATATTCCTCTAGCCCAGGAATGAAGCTCCAACTTGGCAAAGAAGAGTCGTATTTTCTCCTTTCTTCTCCGGGGCCGAGCGTGGTCATTCTAACTAGACAACTTTCAGTTTCTTGTCTTTTCCATTTCCATCTCTGTGCAGATGGTGTTCCTGTTTCTTCTCCCTTCACCCTACATCAGTTCATGTGTCTTCACGTGCTTCTCGGCACTCTTTAGGTTCGCCGTTTCTTGTGGCCCAGTATTTTTCAGAGGCTTTCATGTACCACAACCTGTTTGGCCATTCTTCACTTGAAAAGTACATCATCCCATTCTCAGTTGAGTGGGATTCCTTTTGACCTTGAGTGGAGGGTGACTGTTGCTCCATCGTGTCAACAGTGATGCTTGTCATCCAGCTAACTGAATGTCACCAATCAGAGCCCCTCAGGAGCCAGGCTGATTGGGGTTCCAGGCTGAGATCAAGTGGACATTACAAGTCCCCTCATCAGAGGTCTTTCTTCCATGGTCCGATGGGTCTCACTGGAATTCACGCATGTGCCTTGGCTTGACTTGAGTGTTCATTCATTCTTCTCATGTGTGCCTCTGCTTTTTTCACACTGACTGGGAGAATGGATTCTGCTACCCATGATGCACTTCAGATGCATAATTGATGGTCCATGGTACAGCACAGGCAGCAGATTCTATCTGAACAGATAGATATCTGCCGGCCAGGCAGGCTAGCTGGTGGGGCCTCCTTGGATAGACCTTCCGTTTTCAGTAAGGCCCTGCAGCAGGGGTGGTGGCAGGGGCCACTTCTTGGCAGGGGCTGCTTTGCTGCCTTTTCTGTCTGATTGGATTCATCCACGGCAAGAGTCGTTGACCTCAAACACTCTTCTATTGCAAGTTAGTTTGATTCAACAAGCATCTATTAATAGTCAGGAAACCCTGTCCTGCCTCCGACACATGCTGGCGGTGGGATCCTAGGCAGGTTGCCCACCCTCGCAGTGCCCTGAGCCACTCTCTAAGCTTAAAAGTTATAGAGGTGTCACTCCCCTGCTTTAGTGGAGTGACTCTCCATACCAGGGAGGTCCCCTCTTTCAGTAGAGTCACAGGTTACGACCCAAATAAACCCGCCAGGCAAGACGGTAGGCCCTGAAACTCCATCCATAGTTCTGTCGAGGCACTTTCTGTCTCTGGCATCCACCCTGCCTTTCACTTAGCAGGCTTCTCCCTCCTCCCTCTCATTTTCTTTCTTCCTTTCAACATCAGTTAAAAAAGCTGACCTGCGCTCCCTGTACCTCCTTTCTCTTGGTTTCCCATTTCGATCTCCTTTCCTTTTTTTCTGGAAGACCAGCAGCAATCCTTTGTTTGTGTGAGAATGAAACAAATCCTGCTGTAATTCTCCCTCTTTGTGGTGATTGTTTCAAATTCGTGGGGAATTCGAGTTGCCTATAGGAGTGCATTTGAAGATGAATGAATGAAAGGGCAAGCCTGCCCTGGCAGGGGTAGCTGAGGCAATTCCGAGTTGGAGCTATTAAAGAGATTCCCCAGCACACACCCAGGCCATCCAAGCGCTGGCCTGGCTTCACAGAGATGACATCATCCCCAGCTCCAGGAGACCTGCCTGGTCAGCCCTGCCATGAGAGTAAATGACTGTTCTTTCTCCAACCCAGCAGCTCCACATTCAAGGACTTGGAGGGAAATAGCCTGAAGGATAGCGGGCATGAGGAGAGCGACCAGACCGACAGCGAGCATGATATCCAGCGGGGCCTGTACTGCGACACTGCTGTCAACGATGTCCTGCATAGCAGTGGCGCCTCCGTGGGGGCTCAGCTTCCGGACCATGGTAAGTGCTGAGATGGCCCAGAGTTCATACTCTGGGCCTGACTCTGTGCTCTCGGGAGTGGCCTGGCCAGGGTAGGGGTAAGTAGGCATGGAAAAGCCCGGGGGGGGGGAGGGGGGAGCTGATGAGGAACCAGACTGTCTCTTTATGAGTAGGCCGTAACTGGTAGTTGGAGGAGCACCCTGACGGCACGACGCCCCAAGCCCCGAAGGGAGCACCTTTCGTCACGAGGCGGCTCCTCTCTTTGCTTTCGGATTAAAGGCTTGCCAGACGAAGTTGAGTTGAGTAGAGTCCGGAGCTAATGATGCTAAACATGGCGGCTCTGCCCCCATACAGGGCTCAGTAGACTTCTCAAGGGGAGAAATCCAGACAGGGAGCAGGGACGATGGGAGCCAGACACAGAATGGAAGTTTGGATGGTTCCGTGAAACCATTCCGCGTAGTAGAACAATCCCTTAAAGCCCGATGGCATGACCTCCCCCTGGAGGATGGTGGAGGACTATGAGCTTAATAAAGAAACAGATCAGTTTTAGATCCTGGGACCCAGTCCTTCGGCCGGGATTGTTCATGAGCACTACGGGGCGGAAGCCAAGGGACCCAAGGCAAGGCCAGGCCACACCTCCGAGCTCAGATGGATTTGAGTGCGAGTGTCAATTTTGTAACTTCTTGCTGATGCAAATATACTTGGAAACTATCCTGGCCTTCTCAGTGAAGAGCCTGGGCTTCCGCTGGAGCCTCGGGAGGTCTCTAGATCTCTTGAGAAAGGACCAGAGGAAGAAGGGACGGAATATGGTTATGACGGATGGGATGGGCTTCAGCTCTTTTTGTTTTCCTGGAAACATCATTTCAAGCCTTTGTTGTGATTTCCTGAATGAGGCCAAAGGGAGAAAATAAAGGGTGTCTGTCCATCTGGGAGCAAGGGGTTCTCTTTCCAAAACGGGAGAAATCAAATTCATTATCATAGTTTCTCTTACGTGGTCTTTAACGACCTCCCCCAGACACAAACAAAAAGAGCTTCTCCTCCCACCTTCAGAGAAAAGAGAGAAATGAGCAGTTGGGTCAGTGGGGGAATCGAATCGGGTCGAGAAGGCGCTTTCCACTGAACCTTACCGTGGCTAAAAGGGGAGGCGGGGAGACGAAACCTTTCTCACATTCTGGACATGGAGCGGGGCCAATTTCGTTCTCAGAGTATGTCATGGGATTCAGACGAATCGCTATCATTGCCAGTTGTGTGTCTTAGAGAAATCGCTCTCATCGACATCCAAAAGGTTTTTGTTCTCGGTAGGATGTGCTCTGTAGTGAAACGAGGCTAAGAACGGACCTACTCCATATTGGTGCCCACTTACAGCCCAGCCGGGATAACAGAACCAGAACTAGGGTGGGGTGACGAGGGCTTTTTACCAGGCCACTGAGAACACTTATGCTTAGCAAGAAGAAGTACCTCAGCTAGGAAGCCGGTGGCCTTCTCTTACCTCCTCCCCATCCCAACCGTTCTTGGATAAACTCTTCCTTGGCCCTTCCAGCCCTGTTCTTCCTAGCCAGGTTCTTCCCCCTTCCCCTCACCGAGACCCCGTATCCCAGGGCCCTGGCTCCCCACTCTCTGAGCTGAATTTGCCTTTAAACATTTGAAGTCATGGCTCCCACCTTCCGCATGAGCATGTTTTTTTTTCCCCTTTCCCTGGGCACGAACACATCTACTGCTGGCCCAGGGGGGAGGCGAAGAAAGAGGCTAAGCACCTACTGTGTGCCAGACTCTGTGCTAAGTGCTTTACAAATAGTATCTCATTTGATCCTCACACAACTCTGGGAGGCGGGGGCTATTGTTACCATTTTATAGTTGAGGAAACTGAGGCAAACAGGTTACATGACTTGCCCAAGCTAGTAAGTGTCTCAGGTCAGATTTGAACTCGGGACATCCTGACTCTGTGCCCAGCACCATATTCATGATAGTGCCACCCGGCTGCTTCTAAAGAGATTTATTTGAGGTGATCTGGTGGTGCTCACCCAGATTGCCCCCCGAAGATGTCATTCTGTTCCAATGGCACCCCCCCCTCCATTGCTGCAGAGGCCCAGGGTTGGAAGCTGGTACTTCCTCCTCAGAGGTGGGCCACAGCACGACTCAGGCCCTTTGAACCCTGCGGTGCCAGACTCTTGTGGCCTTAGCCTTGTGGATTCCAGTACAGTTCGGATCTGGTCCCACAGACTCTAAATTCTAACCCTAAATTTGCTCACTCACTCTAAGTTGGGGAATTAAAAAAGGGGCCCTTCAGAGCACCCCCCCCCCACCAAACCTCATAACCCAGCACTGCCCTGCAGAGTTAGGTTGGGACCAGAGCAGGCCTGCTACCATCTCGGGTGGGCTTTAGGCTTAGCCTGAGGATCTGGAGGATCCTGGGATCTGCCTGGGAGAGCAGCTATATATGCCAAGGCTCCCTGTGGAGTCCTGATTGTTCCAATAGGATCCCCCAAAAGGTCCAATTCAGTTTAATTTGAGAAATATTTAAGTACTCGACGGCCTGTGTTGGGTGCTGAGGTTACCAAGACATAAAGGAAACAGTCCCTGCCTTTAAGGAGCTCGTCCTAATGCCTGGGCTCAGAGGCTACAATTTGTAAACAAGCAAAGCTAAGAGGATCTCAACCCAGCACCTTGGGCCCCCCGAAGGAGCCCACAGTTGCTTGGCTATGTCAGGGGATGGGGCTAGAAAGAGGAAACCTTGGGCTGATAGTGGGCGTTCCACATTGGCCACGGTCCCAACCCGACTGCCAGCAACCCCTCTGGAGCCGCCTCCTCTGGTCTCCTAGGTTTGGCCACATGGGGCAAGTCCAGTGGCTGCCACGCCTCTGCTGGCAGGTAGATGGAACAGGCCCGTCTTGGCCCTTACTTCTTTCATTGTGTGTCAGCCTCTGGCCTCTGTACATAGTTGGAGAGTGCAGTGATAGGACGACCCAGGGGAATGGTCATTTGGTACATCCATTTATTTTTTTCCTTGAGCAGGAATGGGATGTTAAAGTGAGCCAGAATTCTGAAGAACTGAGTATCTGAGCTAGAGGCCAACGGATGTGGCTTTGTTCCCTCCTACCTGGGAAGCCCCTCACTCGGCGCTTCCTGTCAGTGACAAAGACTTCCTTAGGCTTGTTCCTTATGGCTTCATCTCTTAGCCAAACGGTTCGACGAGGTTCCCCAGGGCTAGTGACTGTCCACATTCAAGGCCAAAGCACTTTAGGTTACAAATACCATGGGAAGAAATCCCATCCCAGCCTCTCATTTGCAGCCAGTCCTCTGAAAAACTGGTCATTGGGAAGCTCTTTGTGAGAGTCCAAGGATGTGGGTGCCCAGAATTGATCAATTCAACCCCAGAATAAAGAAACCGTTTAGGAGCCAGAGTTGGCCTTCCAAGGGCAGATGGCACATAGGCGTCATGGAGACTCTCTGTCTCCCTGTTGGTAGATCAACAAAACAGTTTGATGGGCTGGGCCTGGGAGACCAGGAGGGAGAAGCACAGAGGAAAGCAGCTTCCTGGCTTGCTAATAATAATCTTGGCCTCACTCCCAGCAAGCCTTAGGACAGGCCTCTGGGTCAGTGAACTGGCTGAGTCCAGTTTCATTTGTTCCCACATGAAGGAATCCAACGGCTACTTGCTCTTCTTGGTGCAATGAACTAACGTGTCTCTGTTTGTCATGTGGCATTGTGGCCACTTAGCGAGCTCTTTATTGCCCTGGCTCCCTAGAAAAGAAGATCATAGAGAATACTATGCCCCGTCCCTTGCCGTTTTTGAGTGTCTTACAAACAAGTAAGTGATACCCTCCAACACATATGAGCTTAACAATTTGTTCTGAAGGAATTTAGTTCTGGCCTTGGGGACAGTGCCCAAGGCTCCTAGCCAGTTCTGTTCTGGCCCCAGTTTCAGTTCCCTCTGAGTATCACCACTTTCTGAGATCCAAGTGAGGAAGAACCCAGGTTTTGTTCCTTTATGTGACTGTCTCCTCACACTGGGATCTGCTCCAACTGGGCTTATCATCTTGAGTTTGGCTTGAATCGGTGGTTGAAGGCTACATCTGGGACCAGCTAAAGGAAATGGGGATATTTAGTTGGGAGAGGAGAATTAAGACTTAGGATTTTAAGACGTATCACCTGAAAGAGGTACAGGGCTTGTCCTTGGCTCCAAAGGGCGGGACCGGCAACTGGACTCAGTAGACTTTGGAAGAGGCCATGTTAGGCTGGATATCAGGAAAACCTTCTTAACGGTGAATTCTGTCCCCCGGTGAACTGGATTACCTGGGGCTGTGGTGGGCGCCCCCTTGCTGGAGGTCTTCAAGTAGAGGCTGAATGATCCCTTGGCGGGGAAATTGGAGATCTGAGGCATCCTTTTTTGGAATAGGAGCTGGCCCTAATGGATGCTGCCTTTTCTCCCAGCCATGATGGAGACCTGTCTATTTGACGTGACTTGGGATTTCCCAGTGGGCTTATTTAAATGGAGTTCCTGCCATCATATAGGAACATAGGCTAAGCTTGCAAACTCCAGTTTCATGCCCAGTGAGGTTTTCTGTTTCCAAACAGGAATCCCACCCAGTCTCTCTTACCTCCTGATCTTAATCATTGATTATAAATTCATCGACCGAAAAAACGACTATAATTGCTCTAATATGGAGTTCGTTACAACACTGTGTTGTTTTCCCTCCCCTGTTAATTGACACCAAATGGATGGTGCAGAGAGACATGCTCAGGAACATTTCTCTCCCATCACCGACCAGACCTACCCAGAATGCCCAAGTGCCACGACGGGCCAGTAGCTGGGAGTGGTATTTGCTGGGCCTTTTTCCTCACGCCCTCTGTTTACTGGTTTTCTTAGCCATGCTTCGTTCAGCACATACGTTGGTTGGGTTAAAACATGGGGCCGGGGATCAGACCTGCTCTGACTGCAGCTGCTGTTACAAGCAGCCCTGGGAGGCCTGCGCGGTAGGCAGCTTGCTAGCTAGATTTTCAGACTCCCTTCACATGTCTGCATTAAGACATTTATACTCTTGACATTTGTCTCCCCCCACCGCCACCCCACGTTCACAATTGCCTTTCCTCCCACCTTTTAACAAAACGCCGAGCTGGTGCCTGGCCGCCCCTCCCGCTAGCTCCCCCTTCTTCTTGTGCCCCAACTCCTTTCAATTAGTCTCTCGGTGAAATGGGGGGACGGCTCCTCCTAGACCATGTTCCCACCCTGCCGAGTGGGCACCTGGCCGCCTTGCGCCTGGGGTGCCGGCGCCCAACCAGATGTTAGGCAGAGTAATTGAAAATTCCATTTTATCAGATGAGCATTTGCTGTCAAAAAGTTTTATCTTGACTTCAACAAAGAAGTTGATTAGCTCCCCAAGGACCTGAATTAGCATCTTTGAGGCTGTATATACTGTTTTGCAATTCATGTAGTTAGCCCCCCCCCCCACCCCCAGTTGGGCTTGTACAGAATGGTGGATTTTTTTTTTAGTAGTGCCTTCACTTGCCTGGCAAACGTAGCGGCTGGCGAAATTGCATTTCTTCACCGTAGGGACGTACATGTCCAATGGCCATCCGATGCCCAAGTGATTTTCACGGCCTTTGGTTGGGTAGCCTTTTCGGTTTGTCTCAGGCATATGGCACTCGTTATCTAAGGCTCGCCAATTTATGACTCCATATACCCCAAACGATGCAGACGGTTATTATCTATGAGCCATTCGGGCACTGAATGGGCCAGATATTGCCATTATTAGTGTTGAAAGGGAAACTGTGTTCTCCATTGATCCTGGCCTTGGACAGAAGGCTCAGGCCTATCGGTTTGAATCTTAGCTCTCACGTTTGCTGTCTTTATGGTCTTGAGCAAGTTGCTGAATGTCTCTGGGCCTCAGTTTCCTCCTCTGTAGAATAAAAGTACTTGATTAGCTGGCATCTGAGGGTTTCTTCTAGCTCAAATCTCTGATCCTATGAGGCTATGAGTTAAATATACACACACATACAAAAAACAGTTTGTACCGTTTGAGGTTATTAAAAAGCTTAATGATTCTGTGTTCAAAAAAACAAAGGATATGCCACCAGGAGGGCCCACCCAATGAGATCTCTGTTGGGCATAGCACTCAGAGAATTGGACTTCTCTGAGCCTCGGTTTGCTTGTCTGTAAAATGGGGATAATAATATCCCCTGCCCCAACATCACTGGGTTGTTGTGAGGCTCGAGTGAGATGATGCGTTTAAAGCACTTTGCCCACTTTTCAGTGATAAAAAGAATATCTCTTGTTGCTTCACCGTTTGCTTTTAGGTTCTGAATAGTGCCAGCCTCACTGTAGCAGAGGGGAAAGAGCCCTGCCGTGAGGTCAAAGGAGCTGGGTTTGAATTCCAGCTATGGTACTTTCTTGCTGCTGGATCTTAGCTTCCTCAGGCATAAAACGAAGGGCTTTAGAAGGCCCTCGGAGGTCCCGTCCAGCTCACGTTCGGGAGCCCTATGGCATGCTGAATCTGCTTCTCGAATTTTGTCAGTGCCCCCAAAGGACGAGTGCTCCAGGACCCCTTGCTCGTCCCTCCGGTCGGTTGCGGCGGGTGGAGAAGGTGTCCACTAGCCAGCGCAGCTTTATTCTGCCCCGTTAGGCGTCCGATACTTGGTCAAAGTCTCCCCAGCCACTACTGTATGCTTTTCATCTCAAAAAGTGCTGGGCAGGTGGGAAACGTGACAGGTGAGGGCTCCCCTTTGCTCTGTCCATGTTGCCGCTTTCCCAAATTGGCCTCCTTCCCAAGCATCGTTTATGTTTTATTGGCAAGCCAGTGGCAGGGATAAAAGTTGTCTGTAAGTAATGGCAACCTTGCTGCTAGCAGTTGTTTTGGGTCCTTGTTTTGGCACGGGCCCCTTTCTCCAGGAGCTCATTTCAGATGGCTCTGCGTCCAGTTCAGTACCGCACGCGTGATGAGAGGAGCGTTCCGATGTGTTCTGTCAGATTCCCGTTCTGTTGAAATGCCATCCTTGCCCACTCGGAACTTGGAGCTGTCTTAAAACTCACTTGTGGAAGAACCAAGATGGGTGGCAGGCGACTCCACGGCTCTGAAGATGAGAGCGAGCCGGGGTCTTTCATGGGTTATGCTGGCTGTTACTAGCATCGTTTGTGCCTGGGGCAAGTTTCACAGAACGCGTCCAGACTTGGGTGAGCGGCACTCGAGGCATCTCCTCATCGACTTCTTTTTAAGACAAATTCAGTTGAGGCAGGAGGTGACGGAGACCTTCGAGACCTTCGGAGGGGGAAAGTAAGGCCGCTTCACCACGGATAGCTCAGAAGGAATTCCCTGGGAGGGTGGCGTGCCTCCCCTGGTAGCTTCCTACTTTCATTATTTGTTCTAACTTGTTGCTTAACTCAACTGTCGAAGGACCATTAGTGCTGTCGAGACCCTCCCCATTTCGGTATCTCCGGGGAAACCCTAGTCAGGGCCCTGGTGTCAATAAAGTCCCATATTACTAAGCACTGGGGAGGCACTGGAGGTTAGAGGCCATGTAAAAGTACAGCACAGATGGACCGGTATGGAACATACTGCTTGGGGATCTAGGGAGAGATTAAGGGTGTTAAAGTGGAAAAGCGAAATGCATCGAAAGGGACCCTTGCATGTGATGGGCGATGCCTCTACATAGGCATGGATATTGGCAGCCCCATTCCAAGGTGGCATGTTGAAGGAAGAGCTCTGTCCTTTCAGGGGAAGGCCTAGCCATTGAGCCATGGGGCACCCATGATAAATGGGCGAAGCCAACAAGGGCACAGGCAATGAGGAGTGGTTCTTAGGGTGGGGAATCCTTCCTTAGAGACTAAGGTAACGGCCATCTTCCCACTCTCCCAGAGATCCTTCTCAAGTCAAATTTCCCTGCCAATAGCTTATTTTGCTCATTGGCTTTTTCTCACCCATTATATTGAATATTATTTTCTCCATGGCAATAGGAGTGGCCTAGAGCCACACTTAGTAACTTTGCTATGATGGGGAAAAATGGGACATTACTGTAAATTGAGAGCTGGGAGAAATTAAGTTTTGCTTGAGGCCTATCTCAGCTATGCCATGCTCATTTAGAACGTTCAAGTCGCTGGCATGTTATCTGGGGCACCTGTGCTTGGCAAGGCGTGTGTCAAACAGGGTGAGGTTGGGCCCCGATTTTCATCCCCCACCCCATAGATCTCTTGTTTATGATCAGTCTCGATCAGTCCAACTTTCTGGACTGCAGAAAAGGGAGCCCTGGGCTTCCCTACATTTCTCAAGGCCAGAGTTCTTCTCCAAAGGCTTTCTGCCTCCATCTGTCCCCTTTCAGAGTCAGTTGTCCTCCTATCTTCTGTGAACTTGGATTCAGGCATGACCAGTCCACCACAGAGTGTCATAGAATCCCAGTTCTTGACCTGGAAGCAATCTCAGAGCCCATCCGATTCCACTCCCTCGCCTTCTAGATGAGGAAGCTCAGAAATGATGTCCTAGGTAGCATCGGTTGTGTCGGAGGCAAGATGCCCACCCAGAGTTCTAGCTTTTGCCTCCCCTCCCCATTCTGCCTCTTCTCTCTGGGGAAGGCAGCTGTCTTTTCATTTCTTATCAGTTGGATAGCAGCCAGTAGAATGCCAGCCAGGTTGGCAAGCCTAACACCACCAGATCGAGCGAGGTATTTTTAGTCATCAATAAGGCCCCCCTCCTCATTCCACCTCTTCCTCTAGGGGGTCTCTTTAAGAGTCGAGGCCTAGGATCCCCAGGTAGCTTGGGAATAACTGACAATCCGCAGCCAACCTGACACCCGAAATTCTTCCCCGTTGAAGTTCCCGTTAGACTAGATGACCTCTTGGGTCCCTCCCACCTTGAATTCCTGTTTGTGCCTTGGAGCCAGGAGGTTGGTCTGTGACGTGTCACGCGGGCTTCCCAGATTCCTCTGTGGATGGATATCCCTGTCGTAGGCAGCCCGACCCCCTTGCCTCCAGCTCTCATGGGAAGAGACTTTGGGTTTCCTAGCAAACATCTGGCTTTGCTCTAGCAGGCATAGGTCAGAGGTCTCCTCCATGGTGGGTGGCACAAGCATGGCTTCCGTCTATGGCAGAGGTGATTGGAAAGGCCTGGAGTCCCGCAGGTAATGAGGGAATCGAGCAGATAATGAACTGGCGGTACTTCCCAATTCATTCAGAGTTTTGTCTCACTGAGGTGGCCTCCTGAGAGGCGCTTATTTTGTGTGGGGTCCCTAGGAGACAGAAGCAATGGTTCTCCTCCATTACCCTTCACTACAGTTTAGACAATAAACATGCAAGCTGTTAAATCTGAAACAATGCTGATTTGTCTGGAGTTCAGGCTTTTGTACTTGCCTGGCATCCTGCCCCCCCACCCCAGCAGGAACGAGTCTCTTCTGGTGCCTCACTCTCCGTGTGCTGGTTGAAGTTATAACCCCCAAAACGGGCTCCCCCCCACCGTCAGTTTAGCTCTAGGCTCTTCCTCGCTAATAGCCTCGGTCCCGCCGAGCAGATTTGTAATCTGCTTTGGTTCAAAGGGTGCACAAATATTCTGGGGCTGCTCACTTTATAGAGATCAGGAAATCGGGGCTGCTGGCTTCCCTCGGAGCCGCTTGGCTTACCGAGTCGGTTGATTGCTGGCATACTAATTCATGACCATAGGGTTCCAGGCAAGAGTTGAAGGAGACCTGTGGTGTCTCACCCCCAGCCCGGCTCTCCATCCCATCTGCCCCCTTCTCTTTGCTCACATCTCCCCCACCCAAGTTCTGGCCCATATCACTTCTCACCTGGTCTATTGCAACAGCCTCCTCTTTGGACTCCCATCTTTCATCCTCTCCCCAACCTCATCCATCCTTTGGACAGCTGCCTCCAAATCATCTTCCCCAAGCATCCACCTGGCTGATTCAGGAGCTTCTATGGCTCCCTATTATCTCCAGGATAAAAGACACACCCTTCAGCATGGCTCAGAATGCTGGCCACCACGTAGCTCTAGCTTTTCAAAAGTCTTACGGCATGTACATTGCTTTCCATCATGCACTCTTCTGTTCAGCAGCCATACCAGTCTCCTCACTCTTCTCTGACTGTAGCACTCTATTTCCCGCCTTTGCACACACCGGCCCCTCGGCCTGGAATCCTCTCCTTCCCCAGGGCCCTCCCAGTTTAGAATCCCCTAGAGCTGTGATGGCGAACCTATGGCATGTGTGCCAAAGATAGCACACAGAGACCCCTCTATGGGCATGCGCACTGTTGCCTGCCAGAGTTAGTTACTAGAAAGGCAGAGGGACTCCAGCAGAGCGTCTCCCTTCCCCTTTTCACTGTGCCTCTCCACTCCTCTGCCCAGAAGCCCCAATGGAAATGTTTACTCCCTCCCCTGAGTGCAATGCTCAGGCCATTCTCCTCCCCTTCTCCATGTGCAGGTGTGGGGGAGGGAAGAGGGGGAACTCAGTCTCTGGGAGGAATATGGCACTGTGGTCTCTAAAAGGTTCACCATCACTGCCCTAGAGGTTCCTCAGAGGCTCAGCTGGGGGGCCACCTCCTTAGTTGGCAGCATTATCTCCCTCCTTGAGTGGTCATGTGGGCACAGGCCATTCATTGCATGTTCTGACTTTGCACCTAAGCATCAGTGGTCACCTTCAGTGGCTCTGGCTGTCCCCACTCAGGGATACCCGCCCCAGAGTGGGGAAGAATGACTACTCCAACCGGGATGGCTCCCTCCCCACCCTCTTTTCCTTCCCCATGCTGCCAGGCCAGGTGAATAATAGGCACAAATGGCAAAGAGGGAAATGAGGACTGAGGCTGTTTCCATGCTCTTTAGACTGGTCAACCTGTTCCAGAACCTCCCCACCTGCTGTTTTTAATCATTAATGAGGCTGTCAGTTGCTCTAATCTGGGAGGTGAACCAAAAGAATGGTTTGGATTTTAATTTAATTTAAAAATCAGCTTCTTGGAAAAGGCCCATGCCTCCAGCTTGGAAAAGGCAGGTTGCGGTTGTTGATAAACTAAATCGAGGCAGGCCCAGAAGCTGCCCTATCGCTGATATGCAAACGGAAAGATATGGTTTTGAAGCGGGGGGAAGGGGGCTGTTATTATTACTAACGGCACAGCAATCAGTATTTTTATTCCGGGATCCGAAACCCGTTGGGAGGCTCAGTCGAGTGCAGCAACCAAGTATTTTAACCTTGTGATCTCAGGCAAACTGTCTCTGTAGGTCTCGGTTTCCTCCTCCATAAAATAAAGGGTTGGGCTCTGATTACTCTGATCTCTTCCAGCTCTGTCTATGATGCTGTAAACGCCACCTCTGTTTTCTCAAAGGATAACTGCGCCCCAGAAGGGTTAGGGAGCCAGTCAAAGCCAAGGGGAAGGGAACAATGATAATTCGGTGACGTGGATGCTGTCGGTATGCACAGTGAACAGATGGAGAAATGGAGACAGACTTGTCCAGAGTCACATAGCTAAGTAAGGTTTAGTGGAAGGAGTCTTAGACCTGCAGTTAGGAGTGTCCAGAGTTCAAATCCTGCTTCCCACAGAGTAATCTGGCAGTAAAACTGGCTCTGGCTGGCATCTTCTGCCCGACGTGGGCAAATGGGGAGAAAGGGGCAAGAATCAAAGCAGCGGCACTCGGGGCCCTTTCTGATCTTGGATGGCAATCCAGCTGGGTGGCTGACGGTCTCTGAGACAGGCCTAGCGGCTGGAACTGGCAGCAGGCAGCTCCCTTTCCAAAGTAACCAGGCCTTCTTCGCTTTGTGGTCTTTCCTTCGTGACGCTAATTAGAAACCCATAAAGCTCTGGGCTATGGCTCTTTGGTTTCAAATACAATTTTCAAAGAAACATGATCCACTTAGAGGCTTCCCTTTGCTCAGCTTCCCCCCTCACGATGGCGGATGACTGACTTACTGTTTAAGTAGACTTTGGGCGATTAATCGGGAACGTTCCTGGTAATTAAAGCACCAGCCCGATTGCTACCGCCTGACCGTGTGCTAATTCTTGCCAGGCCCCTGTTGTACTGCAGTGGGTAGCAGACGTCCCCATAGCCTCGATGTGGCACGTTCATTTCAATTTGACAGCCACCTTTAGGTGCCTACTCTGCGCCAGGTGCCGGGGAATAGAAAGCCGAAAGGGAAAACGGCCCCTGCCCTTAAGGAGCTTCCACTCTGCTGGGGAGGTATAGACACGTGAACCCCTAAGTAGATAGAAAATACATACGCTATAAATTGCAGGCAGCGAGGGAGTGCCACAGAGGCTAGAGGGCTGGGCCCGAAGGCAGGAAAACCTGAATTCAAATCCTGCTTGAGACTTACTAATGGTGTGACCTTGGTCAAGCAATTTAATCTCTGCCTCAGTTTCTTTATCAGTAAAATGAGCTTAACAATAGTGCCTATCTCATAGGGTTATTGAGACAACATATGTAAAATGCTTTGGAGGCTAGTTGCTATTGTTCATTTCAGGAAGTGGGGCATTAGCAGTTGATGGAATTAGGGGTGGCCTCTTGGAAGAGGTGCCACTTGAGGGGAGCCTTGGAGCTAATCGGAGTTCTAAGAAGCAGAGATGAGGAGAGAGAGCATTCGGAGCATGGAGTGGCAGTGCCCGTGCAAAGACGTGGAGGCGGGAGATAGAATGTCATACACAGGGAATGTTGTTGGATAATGAAAACATTAATGGAAAAAATGAAAGGAAAACATGACTGGAGAGAAGAATATCGTGTAAGCAAGCTCTCTAGGAAGCTAGGTCGGAGCAGATTGCGAAGGGCTTTCAATGCCAGATGGAGGACTTGAGGATCCTAGATTCAGAGGGCACCAAGTCCAACCCCTGCATCTTACAGATGAGGAAACTGAGGTCCCGGGAAGTCGAGCATCTTGCTCACATCTTACCAAAGTTATTTTGAGAAGGAGATCATGCAGAGCCTGGTGGGGGTGGGGGAGGCAGGAAAGGCTTTGTGTGTGGGAAGCAGCAGCTGAGCTGTGCCTTAGAGGAAGCCTGGGATTTGATGAGGCAGAGGTTTGATGGTCAAAGGAGCCCATTTCCCCTGGCTTCAGGCCCTGTGCCAGCACCAAGAGGGGCAGAGCTGGCACCCGTCTCCTTTCTGCAGTGTGGTAAGCCAGGAAGTGGGGGCCATCCCTTCAGGGCCTTTCCCACAGTGCCCACCCACCCATCACAGACTGGCATGCAGGAGCTGGGGCATCAGAGTAGCACGGCTGGGAGGGCAGGTTTGACGAGCCTTGGCCTCCTTAGTCCTCCCCCATCTGCTGCCCTTCCCCTCCATTATGCGAAATTAAATCTTAAAACTTTATGAAAAATGAGTATGACCTATATGATTCCTGTGAGTGGTATTTCTGCCGGCTTGGGACAGGGGTGTGGCTCCCAGCATCCTGGCTCATCTTCATTTAAAGCTGGAAGCTCCTTCGGAGATGGGGAAGGCCCAGCCCCGGGCCTCCGAGCTGGGCTTCCCCAGGGTCTAGGCTGGAGCCTCCACCCTCCTCTGCTGGCTTGTCTATGGAATGTCTCACTCACACTCAGAGAGGGAGACAGACGTTTACTGAGAAGCTGATGTGGGAGAGGTGACTCTGGAAAACAGGCAGGAAGGCGGATTCCTGTCTGCTTGGAGTAGCTTGAGGGTGGATAGGAAGTGGCCTAGCTCCCAGGCTCCAAACCAGGCAGCCCTTCCTGAGGCATGTGCGGCCCCAACAAAGGGAGCCTGCCTCCACTAGTGACCTGGGTCATCAGGCCCTAATTAAGCCTTCTTTCATTTGACTGGCCACCTTTAACATAACCATCCTCCTAATCACAACTGTGGAGTTCTTCCCATCTTGTGTCCTAGTTCTCCTTTGGGGGACTTTAGTTCTGCCTTACTGCCCCTACCTAGAGCTGGTACACAGTTCTCTACAGGCCTAGTGCCCTCTCCCATTTGTCATTTCTTACCTCTTCATCTTCAAAGCCTTGGCCAAGTAGGCAATAAGTGGCAGAATCCAGGCTAGTTCCTTAGGGCCTTCCATCGCCAAGTGGGCTTTCATAACAAACAAAAGCCCTTAAAACCCCAAAGATACTAGGAAACGAATTCTCCCTCCCGTATTCTTAGACACTCTCTCACCTCCCAGCTTCCCCCCAAGACCCTCTGCAAAGTCTTTTTTTTCTGCCAACAGACAGGTCTGGCTCCTAGCTGAAAGGTCCAAGCTTTTTGGAACATGAATGAGCTCACAGCAGGTCCAAGGGAATAGTGCCATCTCAGTCATACTGTGGTCAGGGCACCTGGCGAGCTAGGCTCCCTTTTGCCATGGGACAAAAACAAATGCTGTTGGATGTTCAACACCAATCCTGATCAAAGCCCCTGGTAAAATCCTTTTCTTCAAGATGCCAACCAAAAGCCATTGGGATACTTGGTTGATAAATGAAAAATCCCTTCATTCCCCCTTTGCTTGGAGCAGGCTACTTCGCTGGCAGGTGGCTGGCCATGTCCTGCCATCTAGTATGTCAGCCTTTGGCAGTCTAGCATGTAACCAAGCTAGAAAAAGAGGTGGAGAAAGCTTCCCTTTCTTTTCTGTGGCAGCTCTGGTCCAGGTATCTGTGTTCCAGCCAGTTCACAGAAGGCAAGAAGTCCAGAATAAAAAGGCAGGATTTCTTTTCCCAGAACTAGCCTGATAAATGACCCTTTTCTCCTCTTGCCTTTGCCAATGGATACTTGGTTTATGTGTCCCTAAGCAGGAAAGGGAGGATTTGGAGGAAGGCAAAGACATAGCGAGAGAGGAGCTCCACACAGACGTGGGCTCAGGCCTCTGGATGATGGAGGCCTGAGCATCCTCAGGTCTCCTCCTTCCAAGGGACTGTGTGACAGGGAACCATGGCAGGAAGTCACAGGTCTTGAGGGTCTGGCACCAAATGGAGACAAGAATGCCAGAAGCTCCAGAGGAAACTTGCTGGGGAAGAGCAAAGGGACTATTGCTACCCAGACTGGGAGAGGAACTTCTCTTCATAGAGATGCAGAAAGAAAGAAGGATTGGCACAAGAAGCCATCACAAAGTAGAGAAGTGGCATAGACCCATCCTTTCACTGGTTCTATGAATCAGGTGGACATGTGGGAACATCCCTAGGGAAGGTAGAGGTTATCATATGAGAGACCTACTGGACTCCTTAGTAACCCTGAGTTCTTTTCTTAAAGAAGTGCTCCAGTTCCAGGATATTATTATAGCTGGAGGATAATATAGGTCAAGAGGGAAGGTGGGGTCTGCCAGGAAGGACTCCCTAGCAGTGCCAAGTTCTTTCCTTTTGCAGGAAGGCCCACCAGTTGGGAGGTTTGCTTGACTCTTTCTGGCGACCCCACTGGACTTTCTTTCCTTTTGCAATGGAATTTGACCTAGGGCAGTACTCTATATCAGGAGGCTTATCCCCTGGAGAGGGAACACAGAAGCGGGAATGAGATGGCTTGACTCTCCAACTCTTTGTTTTTTTATATTTTTAACTGCTTTGTATTTTATAGGCCCAGGTACAAGTTCTTTGCAATTTCCGTTGGCCAAAATAAAACTTACCCTGTATCTTTGTTATTAGCCCAAAAGCTTGTTTTGGAGATGAGACCTTTTTTTTTTTTAGACAGGAGCCAAATTTTTCATGTTCCCAGGGCATAGCCTCGATGGGCACAAAATGAATCAAGTATTTCTCTTACCAGGGGAGATCCCGAGTGGAGACAAAATTAGCCAAGGAGATGATGGAAGAAAGCCCCTAAGAGAGGGCTCAAACCCTGAGGGACCCAAGCTTGGGGATGGGCCATAGTTTATGTTTACCAAATGCATTTGCTAAATGCAAGTATATTAATAAGATAATTATAACATCAAAAAGAATTTCATTCCATGTGGTCTAATGGGCTGAGTACTTAGCTGGGAATCTTAGTTTTTACTATTATTTACTCATCTCGTAGCCATTGATGAGTCACTAACTTCTCTCAGTTGGCCCATCTGTAGAAAGAGATGATAGTGGTGAGAGCTCTCCCACAGAAATGTAACAGATGATTGAGTCTAGAACCAGAAGGGACCTTAGTGGTCATCTGGTTCAACCACCTCATTTTACAGAGGAAAAAAGTGAAGCCCAGGGAGGGAAATGCCTTTCCCAAAAATATACAGATTTTAAGTGGCAGAACCAGGATTTGAACTCACTTTCTCTGATTGAAAATGCAGAGCTCTTTCCCCTGCACCCACTCAATAGAATGTAATGGTTTCTTTTTTTTGTTGCTTCTTCGTTAGCTTCTAGGCTCCTGGAGACCTTTCCCCATCACTATGGTATGATGACAAGTACCCTAATTTTGGAAACCTACTGTGTGGCCTTTGGCAAGTCCTTTCCCTTTTCTCCTCTGTAAATGAAGGCTTAGGCTAGCTGGGCTCTGAGAGGCCTAAGCACCAATTCTTGGCATATCTGCTCCCATACATGCCACTTTCAGGTATCAGGGATTCCAGATTCCTGGGGATTCCTTCTCCTGCCAGTGGGACTAAGGAACAGATGGTTTAGGGAGAGAAGAGGAAGGTTCTTTGCTTGTGAGGGTGGAGGTTGGAGAAGGCTCTTGTAAATGAATTTCTTCCCTTTGGCGTTACTTTCTTGGAAACTGCTCAAGGATCACGCTGCAGAAAGACATGGGGGTGGGAATCAAACTGTAGAAGCAGGTGTCTCATTGAGTCAAGAGAAACACGCTGAGTAATTAAAAACTGACACAGGGCCTCCTAGGGAAGGAGACCTTGACAGAGTTAGAATTTCAGATCATCAGGCTAGAAAGGGCCTAGGGAGGTCACCCAGGTCACCCATGACCTCAGGCAGAACAGCACCCAAACTATCCCATGGTGATTGCTCTCCCCCTACTCCATTCTTATTTTCAAGTGTCTCCAGAGAAGGATTCATTCCATCCCCTAATGAGATCATGAGCTAACCGGGAACACACATACAATGACTTAGCTCCGACTTGGACTCTTGAGTTGACCGTTACCAACATCCAGTCCCCTTTTGGGTTCCTTGGCAGCCCCACCTCTTCCCAGAGACCTTCCCTCACCACTCTTCCTCCTCTCCTTGCTAAGCACTTAATCAATTCTAGTAGAATGTCGGCTCCTTGAGGGCAAGGACTTTTGTTTACATGGCTTTGTATCTCCTGGCAGATTGGACCTACCTCGTTCCTTCCGTGGTCTTCCTGCAGTGAAGCCAGAATAAAGTTGGTCATTCATTGTCACTTCCACCGGATCCCTTCTTGTAGCTCAGAGAGCTTTACTTCCTAAGCCTTCCTGTGAACTTCTCTTGATTTAAGTTCCATGAGCCCCAATCCCGGGAGCTCTCTTTCTAGGGGCTGCCTCCATTTTCTGTGTAGTTTGCATGTAGGAGAGAGATGCTTTCAAGGGGAATCAGCATCTTCTGCTGCTGTGCCTTCTTTGGTGCAGTCCGGATGGATTCTACACATCAAGCAATGGCCACAGAGACTCAGCAGCAGATTGGCTCTCTACCGAGATCCAGAGGGATTACAAGGTGCAAGCGTGGAAGGAGGGTCCATGTTAGTCACTAGTGGTTAAATTCTTGAAGCGTCTTGCTTTGCAAGGCCATCGCTCTTCTCCACTGGGGCTGCCTCCTCTTCCTCTCTTTCCTTCCTCCCAAGCCCCAGTTCAGTGCTGGCTCTAAAGAAGGCAACTCAGCTCTGCTTTCTGTGTAGCGAATCAATCTCGGCTTGGCTTTAGGGTTATGGTTTAAGGGACCCTTCTCAGAGAAACGCTGCATTTGCGACTTTAAGCTAGGGTTGCTCTTTAGGTAAGAGCCACCTCCTGCAATTGGGGAAAAAAATGAGATCCCTGCATCGAGGACCTGAAATCCAAGCCAACGTTGAGCTCAAAAGGTCAGCGAGTCTGAGGCTTGCTAGCCAGGAGGGAGGCGAATTGCTGGAGTCTATAATTAGCCCAAGGGGACTAAGTGACAGTACCCAGGTGTGCCTACAGCTCGAGAGGCTTGATATATTGGCCTTTCATTTGTTTCTGCTTTTCGCTCTCAGGGCTCGCCTGCTGTGCTCTCTGTGTCACTCACAATTCTGTTGACCAGAGTACTTCAATTGAATCGCAGCTTGACTCTTCTCAGGCTTCCTCCTCTCTAACCTTGCTCCCCTGTTGTTGACGGTTCCTTGAAAATGTTTCCTCTTACAGAGGGCCCAGGGGGAATTCAAGTCTTCAGTTTCATGCCTTCCCTTCCTTCTGAACTTTCTTCCAGCTTCTGCTTGCATCCACTTGATGCTTGCTTTGGAGGACAGCTGGGTGCTTGGGATTGGTTGGTCAATGGTTCCACCCTTCTGGAGCAGGCCATGCAAGGCCTGATCAGAGCCAATTGGTTTTGTTCCTGTTTCCCAGTATGCAGTGGGAACCTTGGAGTTAGCTTTGGTTCTTACCTAAGACATCCCAAAGGGGCCCCAATGCCACCGTCCTTCAGTTAACCTGTTATTGCCCTTTCGTTGCCTATTTCCTTGTAGGCCTCCTTGTGGGGTGTGTGTGTGTGTGTGTGTGTGTGTGTGTGTGTGTGTGTGTGTGTCCCTGAGGCCTGAGAATCAGCAGAAAGCCTACCAAAAAGCAGATGAAGTCAGAGACGCCTTCCAGATAGTGAACTGCCATTGCTCAGGGAAATACTCTCCATTCACTGAGTGGTTTTGCCCTTTGGGGGTGTTGTTTGGCTTTTTGTAGTAGAGCACAGAGAGCCTTGAGAGGTTTCACGACCGTTGGACCTAGATTCGCACCCCACCTCAGCTACGTCTTGCCTGTGTAACCTTCCTTGGGCAGTTCTCTTAGTGTCCCTTAGTTGGAAAATGGGAGGGTCATCCTCATCCCCCTCTTTATCTCATGGGGATGACATAGTGGGTGCCTTTCAGCTCTCAGGCGATTGTTCTTTATGCCTTCCGGCCCCGCCTGACACAGCTTAGTAAACCAAGGTCTTTTTTTGCTTTTGTCCAGCCAGCTCCCTTCGGCTTTCCAATGTGGCTCTTGCTCTGTCCCTTCCCTTTTCCACTAATCCCTTTGCCCTTCATTGGCTTCTGAAGGGGCCGTGATGAAGACCTTCGCCTCGAATGAGGACCAGAGTCTCCCCAGCCCACCATGTTTGGGATGCTGCCGCCTTTGTTCTCTCTCACGGCTCGCCTCTGACCCTTTCCTAGCCAGCCTCCGGGTCAGGCCTGACAGCTTCTCCTCCTCGCCTGGAGCTTTTCAGCTTTTGGAGGCCAAAATTTGCCCGAACTGGGCATTGGCACAGTCTCGAAGAGTTCTAATTGCTGTGTTATCTCTAGCGTTCCTGCTGGAAAGCCTTGTTAAAAAAACAAACAGACAAACAAACAGGCCAGTGTCCCCTTCTTTGAGGCCAGGCCAGTTAAGCCTTCATGATGGAGCTGGAATGGGGAACGGGAGGATAAGAAGAGTCGGAATTTATTTAGTCCCTTGGCAATATTAACCTCATTTGTCATGGCTTCTCTCTCCAATCTCTCAGAAGCCTTATTGCCTTTGTGTCTATTTCTTTTCCTTTTGTGTACTTGTTTTTCAAGAATTGGCTGGCTCCTTTCTTGTGTGCTCTGACTCTCTCTACCCTTCTGTCCTTCATTATTCCCCTCCCCCTCCCCCCTTCGTTGTCTACATTTCCTTTTATCACCCCTTGTTGCCTATAAATTCTAGTCCTCCAATCAGCTTTTCTCTTCAGCTTAATCACCCTGGACTCCTCGCTCATCAGCTGCAAGCATTTTCTATTGGGGGTTCCTTCTAAAATGCCAGAGGAAAGGTACAGGAAGTACTTGGTTTGCACGGAGGGCCATCTTCAGCCTTTCCGCTTCCTCTGCCCAGCCGCCACCTCTACCCCCCAGTGCCTCATTCGGTTTAATGAATCCTGTTTAGCATAATATACGTCTTGTCAAGTTTTCTCGGCGAAGGCTTGATTTTTTCCAAAAAGTCTAACGATTTCGGCATTTTCATTCAGAAAAGAGCAAGGAACTGGAAGTGGGGGGGGGCATGGAAGGGACCCCCAACAGATGTTGTGGAGACTTCAAGCAACTCAGCCCTGGACAAGATGGCGGAGTTGGCTTGTAGTGGCCCCTCTTGCCCCTCTGAGTTCTCTCTGCTCTCATGGACATCTCACCACTTGGGTTCCAGAGGTCTATAGAACTCTGCTCTACTGGCCCCTGGGATCATACATTTAGAATTGCAAGAGAAGTCTTTAAAAGTAACCCAGGTCAATATCCTCATTTGACAGAGGAGGAAACTGAGACCCAGCGAGAGAAAATGACTTGCCCAGGATCACAGCTTTTATGTGGCAGAGGCCAGTTGAGCACGGCTTTTCCTGCCTTCACTTGAGGGTTCTTTTCTGTTCTCTTTAGTCCTCATTTCATCATTACTGTGCCTCAATAATGGCCTGGTCAGTATATAAGGGAGAAGATTAGCTGGGGAATGGAGGCCCGGGGCCCACTGAGCAGCTAGCCTGGAAGGCCTGGGTGAGGAGAAGCTGAGAAGATACAGGAAGGAAGAGTAACTGATGATTAATGAGGCAGGTCTTTGAGTTATCCAGGAGGATTAATCCCACTCTGGTCTTCTTTGGGGGGCTAGATGTAAGATCAGAGATTTAGAGCCAGCCAGGACCTTAGATGTCACTGTGTTCCACCTCTACATTTTGCAAGTGAGGAAACTGAGGCACAGATAGGGTAGTGACTTGCCCACCCTTAGCCAGGTGTGACAATTTGCAGCCTGGTCCTTTCTCTCCCAATCCAGGGTTTCTGCTGCATCCTTTTCACAGACTCCATGTTCCCAGCCTATGCTTTGCCCCTTTCTTGGCCTTCCATCCCCTTTCTGTCAGAACAGCTGAACTTCCTGTTTCCTCTCTCCTTGCCTTAGGTTGCTAAGGCATTGAACGGATACACGCAGAGACATTAAGGGCCAATAATGACTTAACCCCGCTTTCTCGGGGATCTGTTGTATTTGAATGGGGGTCCCAGGCTTCCACGTTCTAACCAAAGGAGTGTCGAGCGGTGGGGCTCGTGATAAGCCTTCGGGGGGCTCGGCCAGCCTTGACTCTCTCCCGAGGAGTGCTGGCTGATGCCTCTGTGTACTCCGTCCTCGGTGTGGAGACAAGAGGTCCCCTTTGGCAAGGATCAGATTAAGCCTTGAGTTGCTCCAGTAGATTCCAGCTGGTTTCTCCTGGTCGTAAAGCTCGCCTCTGGATATAACGATGCACCAAAGACATTTTCATCTTGCCTTTCCTCACCCAAGTAATTAGCAAGGTTTCAAACGTGGCTTGCCAGGCTTTCTGGCTGGAGGGGCTCAGCAGGGCTATATGCCAAGTGCCGGCGGCTGCCTCTCTGTCCTTGCTTCCCCCCTCTGCCTTCGAGAAGCTTGAGAGGTCTGTGGAGCTCCCTGGGAGTGGCGGGGGACAGGGTGGGGGGGATCAACGGCCACGTGCAGAAGGCGGGGGAGAGACTGGGGCTCCTGGAATTTCCCAGAGGCCAAGTAAGGCATATTGGTCAAGGCAAAGGGAATGAGGCCTTTGCGTGACAGAACAAAGTGGCTCTGGCAGTTGGTGGTGCAATGGCCGCTTGCCTCGGTTGGGGTAGGGCTGGTGCTGTCTTTTGGAGTTTTCCCATCGTGTCGCCGGGACCTATCCACCAAGTGCCGGGAGGATAGCATTCGCATTCCCGGCAGGCTGGGGAGCTTATTTCCTTTCCTGCCCAGTGGGAGTTACTCAGGCCCTGGGCACGGTCATCGACCTTTCTGTTCTTCATTAGAAGCTAAGGAAATAGGAGAAGGAGAACCAGGCCAGCCCAGAGCAGGGGGTGCTCCTACCCTCTGCTGGAGAGTCTTCAAGGTCAGAAGCACTCCAGCTGTGTAAGCATGACCCAAGAGCTCCACCGGCTAATGGAAGAGGGCTGTGATTTGGGAGGGGCAGATCAGGCCTGGTCAGAGCCAGACGTTCCCTCCGGTCCACACCCTGCAGGGTCAGCTCGCTCATCTTGGAAAGTCCAGAGCGAGGATGGGCCAGATGGTCTCAGTTACACGCTGTCAGAGGCTCCGCCCCTTGTCGGCAAGGGACGGGAACCAGAGCAGGACACCGGCCAAATTTGAAAGGGGATAGGCAGTTCGGCCGCTTTGGGAGGGGTCAGGAGAGGGGGAAAAGGGACTCCTTGGCATGCATCCAGGCGCCCCTCTCACACCATCACCTACTTCGGTACTAGTTAGTGCTCTCTCCCTCCCTCTCAGATTAGTCTCCCTTTCCATGTTAGGCCCCCCAGCAGACTGTTAGCACCTTGAGGGCTCAGGCTGGCTTTCATAATGTCCCTGAGACTCCAGTGCCTGGAAAAGTGTCCTGTACACACATAGGAGGTACTTCATGAATGTTAGTTGCATTAGATTAGCTGTTACTCCCCTGCTCAGCGAGCTTTAGGGGCTCCCTATTGCCTCCCCAGTAAAATACAAAGCCACACCTAGTCTGGCTCTAGCTAGCTGTTCCAGGCTGATGTTTCCCTCTTGTACGTGTGTATGGTGACAAATAGAGGCGTGTCTCTCTATGGGCGTGCCTTATGCCGTTATTCGCAGCACGCGTGCCTTTCTGCATCCCAGCAGTATGTAAGCCTCTTGGGGGCAAGCCCCCATGCCTTGGCGCTCTCGGCACTTAATTGCATGGTGCCCAGCATATTTCAGGCGGTTAAGAAACGCTTGTCCAATTGAGTTGCATTGGAAAGAAGGCAGCGAAACGCAGAAGGCATGCATGAGAGGACCAGGAAATAGAAACGAGGGAAAGCGTGTGACGGCATCAGCATTGAAGATGCAGACTGTGGTGGCTGGGCCCAAGGGCGGCAGCAGGTACCGTGCTTCTGCCCTGAAAATAATGGATGCGGCTAAAGCTTTGCTTTGGTCTTGACAAACTTTCCTTTTGGAAAGATCAGCTCCCGAAGCTCGAGCTCTTGGCCTCCTGTTGCTGACCCCGTGGAAGGCAGTGTGGTGCAGTGGCCAGAGGGCCGGTCTCACCTGGAGAGAGGAAGGCCTGCTTTCAAGCTCAGTCTGTCACTCATGCTGCCTGCGGAATCCAGAGCAAGTCGCTTCGACTCTCTGTGGCTCAGGAGGAAAATGGTAGTATTCTCAGACTGTGTCGTGTAGAAATCAGATGGCTTTTCTTGGTCTTGCCCTTGGATCCTGGACGCGTGTTGCAGAGTTCACGCCCACTCGGATCTTCTTTCTTCGTTGACTTGTTGGGTCTGGAAACTTTACTGACCCTTTGCAGAGCCCACGTCCACCATCAATGAGATCGGAATGGAGTGAACCAATTGAGAAGTCCTGCTGAGCTGGTATAACTCATGGGATGTTTACTAGAGAGGAGATTATAGCAAAGGCTCTCAACTAGGCGTCTCTGCACAGGCCTTTTGGTTTTTGCTTTGTTTTGGGGGGGAGAAGAGGGGAATTCTAATGCTAATGATCTCAGGGACAGATGAGTTCAGGGAGTGAGAGTCTAGGCTGGTGGAAAAAGCCAATTCCTAAGCATGTCGACTGGAAGGTGGGCGATACCGCTGGGCCAGAGCGCCAGTTTGGAGGCTGGGCCAGCTCTCCCGGTTGAAGACCTTCATCAGTCGTCCCAAGGGCAACAGTGGACCATGCGTGAGGCAGCCCGAGGGTCTATCCTATGATTTGGTGCTTCTCTTGTTTGTGGACCAGAGGAGCCCCCAAGATACTTGGGCTTTTGGCGTCTCCTAGGAGGTCCCGTGCAATGGGCAGAAATGGCAGTAGGGGAAGCAGCAGTAGTCCTCTCCATGCGCCATGCCCTGGCCACCCCCTTTCCGTGGATATCCAACCTTCCCTCTCACAGCCCAGCCCACCTAGAGCATGTGGTTGGCGTGCCCCTTCCCACTGTACAAAATGGCTTCATTGTCAGACATACCGAGAGCATTCCAATAGTCCTTGTTTCACTCGCTTGATTTATTGGGCCCCGACATTGTTGGGCATCCTTGACAGTCCTGGAGGGTCTCTTGGTTCACGACTTTAACCCCTAGTCATTTGGGTTTAAGTTATTGAGAGTGATCGAGATCTGGAGTCTGGTGGGGTTCCGAAGCATATTTGCTGGGTGGCCCAGCCAGGGAGGCTGTAGATGCCTCGTTAGTCAGGCCGACTGTATCTGACGCTGGAAGTCCCCTGTGGCCAAGATGAAGTTTCTTTCCCAAGGCTTTCGCCAGGGGCCCAATGACATTTCTGTGAAGGATGAGGGAGGGCTGGTGTTGCCCCTGAGCAGCTGCAAGCCTCGCCCATTTTTTTTTGCTTTGTAATCAAGCAGATGCCCATAGTTTTTGAGAATCAGAACAGTAAGTTCTTCATATCAGATTTTAAGCAGGAATGGCGTGGCAGCAGGTAGGTGTAGACTGTCTATAGCTGTGCAGTTGACCTTCTTCCTTTTCCTCCTTTTCCTCAAGGCTTCCCTACAGGAAGGTTCTTGTCACACAGTCTGGGAAGAAAATAAACACAGCTATTTCTTTTTTTTTTAACCCTTCCCTTCCATCTTGGAGTCAATGCTGTGTATTGGCTCCAAAGCAGAAGAGTGGTAAGGGTGGGCAATGGGGGTCAAGTGACTTGTCCAGGGTCACCCAGCTGAGAAGTGTCTAAGGCCAGATTTGAACCCAGGACCTCCCGTCTCTAGGCCTGGCTCTCCATCCACTGAGCTACCCAGCTGCTCCCAAACACAGCTATTTCTAAGGACTAGAAAGAGGCCCTAGAACTGGGAGGCTCTCAGTAGTGACTCCCAAGGTGGAGGGAGGCAAGAATGCCCCCAGGTCTGTCCACTGCCTGCGTGGATCTAATATTTGGGGAATTCCATCAGTGACACTGACTTCTGGTACGGCACGCACACACCAGAAGGGCTCTTAACACAATCTTTATGTCAGCCATCCATTTGTTCCTTGCCATGGGGACAATTTGCAGTTTTGCCCACGGGGTCCTCATTTAAACTCAAGGGGTAATTCAACCTGTGGCAGGACCTTTTGGAAAATGCCCCCTCCCTCTGCCCGCACCGGCGTTGTAGGGCTAGTAGTAGGGACTGGCCCTGTGATCTCAGTGGTTTGAGGGAAATTGTCTCTGCCTATCCCGGGCGGCCCATCCTCTTCAGCTTTTAGTCTTAAAGAGTTGAACGGCCCGGGCTCTAACTCCGATGAAACGAGGGCCACTGACCCCGGCAGGAGGATTACTGTGCGCCGGGCACTGACTTCATTTTCAAGCGGGATGTTATGTTATGTTGTCTAGATTTGATTGTCTTTTTTGGTCAATATTTCCCACTTAGATTGGAATCTGGTTTGGGCAGCACTGGGGGAGGCTCCACAGGCCACGTGTTTGACCCCCTCGGGCCTGGAGCAGTATCCGAGGTGGGACTTAAAGCCAGGGCCTCTTGGCTGTGAGGCGTGTGTTCAGGTGTGGACTTGGGCCTAGCTGGTTTTCCTAGGTTCCGTTGAGCTCTTTGAAGAAGCAGGGAGCAGACGCTGGCTTCTCTAAGGCACTTCTGCGTTGAAGCTCTGTTGGGTCTCTGAGGACAGGCCTAGCGCCAGCCCAGATCTCCTGTGTCCCAAAGCCAGCCTAGCTAAGGTCTGAGAGGCCCACGAGCAATTTGTTTGCAGGGGAATGAACTTTTCAGCCAGGGATTCTCTCCGATATCTCCGCCGAATCACAGAGGGGAAGCAATCTGCCTTAGTGAAGGGAGCCCCCGCGCTTACAAAAGCGTAGATCCCAAAGAGATTGTGGCAAAAAAAAATGTGTTTCCCATATGGTGATGCTCACCTGGAAGGCAAGACCGAGATTAGGAAAAGGAAGAAGAAGCCTTGAGTGCCGGTAAGGAATAGAAAATGCCTGGTTGTCCACGGCTCCCCGAAAGTGACAGACTCAGTCAGCTCTCTCAGTGCCAGGCACGATGGTGGCCATTCCCTGGCTACTTACCAAGCACCCGTGGCCTCGGACTCAGGAAGCCGGAGGTTCAAGCCCAGCCTCTGAGGGACGATCACTATCTGGCCTTAGGCAAGTCCCTTCACTTCTCAGATGCCCCAGTCTAAGACTCTAAATCACAGGTCAATGGCCAATTTGTGTCAGTGGAGGGAGTTTCCATACCTGGAAGTAGCCAACGTGGATAAAATGGGATCCCAGGATTCAAATCTCCACCTTTCCAGAAGTCAAACGGCAACAGAAAATTCCAAGACTCCATTGGGATGTTAGCTATTGTGTGGGGAATTAGCCTCATTCCGAGCCCTTCTTCCCGCCACGGCCATCTCCATCATTTCCGAATAATCATCCCTCTGGTGGATGTGATTTCTTCATTGAAAATATTGCTGCCCTCCCATATTGAAATGGACAACACTGAGTTAAAAATGTAAATTTTTCATTTTGCATCAACTCTTGGAGAGACTCCCCGTGGGACTAGAAGCATTTGTCAATGTCCTTGTTGGTTAGTTTGCTATAAGCGTCTTCTACAGGAAAGATGTCAGCCCTGAAATTCCTTGTAGATGCGTGCGTACGCGTGTGTATAATGTGTGCGTGTGTGTGATTAATAACAGTGGGGAACGCTTCGGGAGCCGGGAGCTTGGAAAATCTACTCCTGCACGTCTCCCTTTTCTCCCTCCCCCTTCCATGCACCCCCTGATCTGGTGCCATTAGGAGAGATCAGGGAGTGGTGCCTTGTCTTAATTTATGAGTAAATGGCGCTCCTCAGCTCTTCATTTCAGAGCTGTTTGCCTTTTGCCAAAGCTGATTATTTTATCTGGAGTTTTAATAACGAGCCGGATTACTTGCTGCTCAGTAACTGATAGAAGCAAATAAAAAAAAAAAAAGATTGCGAAGGGGAATTAAGAGGATATGAAACCTCTGGGGCCAAAGAGCATTAATTTTTTTTAAATTAATAATTGGAGAATTACTCTACGTAGCATATTTTGAAAACGCCACGCCAACATCCCGTTTTTAGAGAAGCGTGCGTCCTTCCCACTATTAAGAGTGCTCGAACCCAGAGTTCAAAGAGCACGAGAGAGCGAGCCAATCTCCAGTAGTACGCGTCCGTCCTCCGTACTTGACGTTGCCTTCTCAGGGCCTCTCTCATCCTGTCATGTCAAGGAATGGCAGCAGGCCCTGCAGTGCCAAGTTTCCAGACCCGGCTGTAACCTAGTGGCGAAGGAGCGTGTTTTTATGAACGTGGAGCAGATAGCAGAAAGCCGGAAATCTGGGAGCACAGAGTCTTTGGGAGGAGTGGATTACTGCAAGCAGAGATGCTGAGATGCGACTTTCAGGAAAAAGTAGATGACAGTTAAAAGCAAAATCCCTGCGGAGAGCACTGGTCTGATTTTGGGGGGGGGGGGTGGAAGACGAAGAGTGATTTGGCCTTGTTTCTCCATTGGGAGCCAGGTGTCCTGGAGGGAGATCAGAGGGCCGTCCCAGCCGTAGAATAGAAGGAAGCTCCTCGAAGGCAGGGACTCTTGTCGTTTTGACTTTATAATCTCTACCGAGTACAGGGCTGAGTACATAGGAGGGGCTTCATAAACGTCTCACAGATTGAACGAGATTCCATCAGAAAGCTTACCGCCCCTCGTCCATGGTGCCGGCCCCAGCCTCCTGGGCCATCGGTGCAGCTGGGGTCCATCCAGATTCCAGGGCTGACCTGGGGCTCGGCTTGTTGCCTCTGTTCAGCGGAAGAGATGGGCAGAGCAGTGTGATGGGCCAACAAGACAGAAATTGGGTGACGTTCTCCTTGGGGAAGGACCTGACCCTAAGATATCAGAGTAGTCCAGGTTTGAGGGCAGGTTCAGTTCCTGGGATGCTAAGAGAAGAGCTTGAGGTGGGCTTCTGGGGTCAAAGGACCAGGGTCTGAATTCTGGTTCTGCCATTGGCCATGTGACCTTGAACAAGTGACTTCCCTGTTCCTCAATTTCCAAAATGCAGGGAGTTGGATTCGATGGCCTCTAAGGTCCATACCAACTCCAAATCTCAGATTCCCTGATCTAATTCGGGTTGACCTGCCCTGGCCTTTCTCCCAAATTTGGCCAGAGGCTAAAGGCCAGAGGAAGTCACACCCGGAAAATGCTCCCTAGGCTTGGCCCCAGCCTGAGAGCAGTTAACTCTCAGTCATTCTCCAGGAAAGGGGAAGATAAGACAACTGAGTGTTGTCCATGGAAGATGGATAATGAGTAGCCATGTAAGGGAATGTTTGATCCTTTCTAGTTTCCCATTCATTATTCATATTTATTATTCATAAATTCCAGCACAAACGTTAAGCTTGCACCCCAGTGACACATCTGCATTTTATTTTAAGTTGATTTCTACCTGGTTTTGCAAACAAGGGCTGAACTGGTGGGGGCTGCCTCCCTAGCTCTCTTGCCACTGGGTTCCTATTCATATACAGTTTCTCTCTCTCCCTCTCTCTCTCTTGCTTCCTCTCATTATCACTTCTTATATCTTTCTCCTTCATCTATCTCTCTCTCTCTCTCTCTCTCTCTCTCTCTCTCTCTCTCTCTTTCCCTCTCTCCCTCTCCCTCTTCCTTGCTTTCTCTCTCACCCTTTCTCTCATTTTCTCTCTCTTGTTATCACTTCTTATATCTTTTTCCCATCTCTCTTCCTCTCTGTCTCTCTGTCTGTCTCTGTCTCTCTGTCTCTTTCTCCCTCTTTCTTATTATCATTTCTTATATCTTTCTCCCCCACCCATCTCTCTTCCTCTCTGCCTTTCTCTCCTTCCTTCTCTCTCTCTCCTCCTCCCTCCCTCTCTCTCTTCCTCTTTCTCTCTCTCTTTCTCTCACTCCTCTCATTTTCTCTCTCTCATTATCACTTCTTATATCTTTCTCCCCATCTCTCTCTCTCTCTGTCTCTCTTTGTCTCTTTCTCCCTCCTTCTCTCATTATTACTTCTTATATCTTTCTCCCCCATCTCTCTCCCTCTCTGTCTCTCTCTCTGTGTCTCTTTGTCTCTTTCTCCCTCCTTCTCTCATTATCACTTCTTATATCTTTCTCCCCCACCCATCTCTCTCCCTCTCTCTTTTTCTTAATGTTTCAGGAAAAAGATTTCTAACATGGAAAAGTGATATTTGAATAGATTCCCCCAAGGCAATCAATTTACTTTTAATTTGTCTGGAACTAAGCTTTTCTTTGTTACAAGGGGAAGGATGGAAACTGCTGTAAAATTTATTAGCTTCCAGGAAGATATTTGAAAATGACTTTTTTTTAATGATCATGCTGTTCGCTGTACCCAGAAGCTGGGTTGTCGTGGCGATTACAGTATTCCAGATGTCTGCGGAAGAGACCCTGAAACACCAGAGTATTGCTACAGTTCAGAGGGATGCTGCTCAGTGGGAATAAAAAACACGGCCCCGGGAGCAAATAGAGACTAGGCGCCCTGTGTCCTCAGTGCCCCCACTCCCAGCATTTGTCTCTCCACCATCTTCAGTGATCCCAGGCCAATCAGTGATGTGGGAGACTCCGCTGACCCACTGCATCCCTTCCTTGTTAGGGATCGATGTACAAAGAGGCCAGATCGTTCGGGGTGGAAGAAGTGCCTCGGGTCTTCGGAATGTGGTCATTTTGGAGTTCCTTCCCATCCGGCCTTCCTCTTCTTCCTCATCCAGACACACGGACATCCTGGCAGTTATCAACCTTAAAGAATTCAGAAGCTTCACCAAGTCATTGTTTGCTCTGGCCTATTCCTTTGCAAACTGCAGCATCCCAGAAATCAAAAGAACATAGATGAGTGCTTACCGGTGCTGGGGCTTTCTGGTTTTTCAAGCCTCTCGTTTAATAGCAACGATAAGATTTCCTGCTGTCTCTTGTGCCCCATCATCTCCTCCATCTTGCTTTTTGTGTCTGCCAACCGTCGTGGTAAGGTGGAAGGAACGCTTAGCTTTGGAGTCAGGGGACTTTCTGTCTGTGTGACCTTGGATGAGTCCCTGGATCTCAGTTTCCTCATCTGCAAAGTGAGAGTGTTGCCCCTCGCGATGAGCCTTCCAGCTCATTCAAAGGACCTCTGGTCCTTTGAGTCTAATCAGAACTGCCATTTGGAGAAGTAGAGTTCTGCCTGAGACTCTAGGCTGGGCAATCTCTTTAGGCTACTGCCCTCATCTCTTAGCGTCCCAGAGACCCAGGCTAAGTGGCTGGGTTGTGTGAGGGCCACAGAGGGAATGGCGGCACCCCCCTCCCGATCTTGTTGCTCCCTTTGCCTCAGCTCGGCGGCATCTTGGTATCAGTCTCCTTAGGCGACATTCATTGGGCCCATCGCAGGGCCTTACATTTCCCTCCCAGGGTTTTCTCAAATGGTTTCTGAGCATCGAAATGAAGTCGAGCAATTTGTCAGCTGATTTTCCTCAGCCTTTGGAGCCCCAACGACAAAAGGCTCGAGGCCAGTCAATCTCCGCTTATCTCAGTCACTGTCAGTGCCCTTTCTTTCAGAGTCTCAATTTTGCCAGCCAGGGCTCAGCTTCATTTCCCTGCTCCCCATGCAACGGCACAAATGACTCCTACTTAGACGCATCTTGAAATCTCTTCTTTTCTGAATCACGCTGCATCGAGCCCCGTTCCCCACCCCGCCCCCCTTGGCAAAAATGGAAATTCTAGACACTCTCGTGATTGCCCCAATTGCAGCTCGGATTGTCGAACTGCTCGGGCCGTGCCATCATCTATCACAAATATGAAATCGGGAAGCCCTTCCACCTTGATAGGTTTTAACTTGCTCACTTTGCCCAGCTCAGCACTAAAGATTCTATTGAAGATAATTCAATTGCTTTGGATTCTGAAAGGGCCATCCTTTTCATCTATTTTCGTGTTGCACTGGAGTAAGTGGATTTTGGTGCGTGGCCCGTGCATGGCAGGGGAGGCCGGGGAGGTGAGGGGAGACGGTTCATCACTTCATCCCTGCTGGCCAACCGAACATCAGGCTTCAGTGATGGGCTGTGGCAAGGCTGGCATCCAGGGCCAGGGCTCTTGTACCCCCTTCCCTCTCCTCACTACCTAAAACACTCTTGTTTGTGTACTTGGCCATGGCCAAGCTGTCTCCAGTCTGCTGTTGTGAAGGACTTGCCTGTTCCCCAGAGAAGTCACAGAATCCCCGAATCTCCAGCTTCGATCCAAATTTATCAACCAGCTAGTTGAACCCCTGCCTGATAACATAGTGGACAAGTGATCGCCCAGGCTCTATGGGAAGCCCTCCAAGGAGGGGAAACTGAGGAAGCCTATTCCTCTTGACCATGTAATGCCAGCTGACCTTGGTGAGCTTCTATAATGAGCTTGATCAAGGCTGGCGCGCGGACATCTCTTGTATCCTCTTTCCCATCCCCAGCTACTGTGCAGAGCACATAGAGCTCCTTTTTGGAAATGGTAAAACAGTCCAGAATCAACCATACTTTTGTGTCCTTGAAGGTCATCTGGGCAGAATTCCCTGATCTGTGCCCACCTTCTCCCTTTTGGTGCCCAGTTCCCTCCTTTCTTTGTTTAAGTCACTCAACTCCAGTGAACCTCAGTTTTCTCATCTGTAAAATGGGGGGGGGAGTTAGACTAAGAGGATCTGTTAGGTCCTTTCCAACGGTAAATATTGGACCTATGATCTCAGAGCTTTCCTCATCCACCAATCCGCAGTTAGCTTTCTCGCATCCCATTCTTTGGAGTTTTGCTAGATGACTCAAAGTAAATTTGATGACCTAATTTGGATTCGTGTTGATAATGGCTCCCTGGGCCTTCCTTGCAGGGAAGATTTTCATTGAAGAGGGGCCTTCAATGTGTTAACCCAAATTAGTGAGTGTCCAGTCGTTTTCCTTCTTTTTATTTCTTCTTAAGAAGGCCTTTGGACTCTCATCAAATTCGACCATTTGGATGGTTATCTACTAAACCCCTGCGTATAGCCAGCTCGGATCCCAGGCTTAATCGGAGCAACGATACCATATTCCAAGTGGCAGTGAAGGGGCAAAGTCTCATGAAGGGCAGCTAATACATCGCAGGGTAGAGAAGGGGAGAAGAGAGAAGGGAAAAAACTGAGGGAAATAGGGAAAGGAAGGGAGGGAAGGATGCGTGGGTATCGGCATGAGGGGACCTTTTCGCCTGTATGAGTTTATGCCCGTTCCAGATGCTGATTCCCATTATGCACTACAAAGGCTGGCACTGGCACCACCAAGTCCGTAAGTCTCCCAAAGCTCCCAAGCAAGAGGATTTTGCCGGTGTCCATTCCAGTGCTGGACAGATGGACTGGGCCTTTTCTGGGCAAAATTTCTTGTCCTTTCCAAAGGAAGTGAGACCCTCTTCCAACTTTAGAGCTAGAGACAAGCTGTGTTTCCAGGGTCAAAGCTATCACCGACTCCTCCTCATGACGCCACACTGCCCGCTTTCCAAATGGTATTGGAGTGCTCAGGGGAGCTCAGTCCTAGGATCATAGGCTCCCAGGCTCAGAAAGGACTTCAATGGACATTGAATGCAATTCATTCTCCTCTTCTTCCCTCTGAAATTCCCTCTACGAGCCTGCAAGAGGTGGTCCAATCTCTGCTTGAAGACTTCCAATGAGGGGAAGCCCCTTCCTTCCTAAGGTAGCCACTCCATTTGGGGCTACCTGGTGGTTAGAGGGTTTCCCCCTGACCTCAAGCCTCTATTTGCTTCTTTGTGCCTGCCCCCTCCCACCCCCCAGAGCTCCTACTTCTGTCCTTGGGGGCCAAACAGAACCAGGCTAATCCCCCTTCAAGGGAACATTCTGGCAAAAGACAAAGCACGGAGGTTGTGATCGGGGAGGAGCTTCGGGCTGCTTGCAGCTCTGTGTACCCTCTCTTTATTCCTTTGCCAACAAGTCTGTTGCTGCATTGCTTGGGTGCCTGTGCTCCCTTCCTTATCATGAGCTATTTTCAGCCTTTAAAAATGCTTACTGGCTAATTGTAGAGTTGCTCATTTTCTTTGCATTCCACATTCGAGTGAGAAGAGTTCTATTCTGTGTACCTGTAAGCCCTCAGATGAGGGCTAGGCACGCCACTTTGGAACTAATGGGACTCCACTGATTGGAAGTACTTGGAAGCTTAGTATTTTAAGTAATTATTATTGCTAAGTAGGTGCTAAGAAGCACAATGTCTCTGTGCTGTTGCAGAGCTATAAGCTTTGTCAGAGCCCTCTAAGATTCATCGCTCTGGGGCTAAGCCCCGATTGACCACCCCTAGTTATATCTCCGCCCCAGATCAGATCTTATAGTGACTTAGCCGTAGAACCTGGAGCTGGAATTCAGAACTCTTAACCCAATGAGACGAGTGCCATTTCCTCCACATCTGTTCCCAAGAGACTTCTCCAGAGCCTGTGCTAGACTGAAGGGGCATTTCATTGCAAACATATTTTTTAAAAAAAAATCGTCGAAAGTCTCTGGAGTTGTGGCACATTTTGCCATGAGTCCCCTGCCTGATGGCGAGACAACTTGTTTTGGTGGGGGAGAGAGGGATGGCTGCGAGATCCAGAAGATCCGAGTTCAAGTCTTGTCTTTGGCACAAATTAGTTGTGTGACCACGGTCAAGTCTCTTGAACTTTCAGGGCCCCGGGCAACACCCTGAGACTCTAGCTACTGATGACTTTGCAGGCTACAGTGGTAGAAAGTGTTTCCACACTGGAAGTTCCCTCTGTAGACGAAATCACAGATCCAGCAGAACAACAACAATCCCCACGACCCCAAAACCCTTCCCGAGAGTCTGCTGGAATCGGTAACATTTACCCCTGGTCTCTGGACCGTTGGCCAAGGTTGGGTCTCTTATGGCTCTTTTCCAGCCCGTGCCTTTTGTTTGTGAACTTTTTGTAGCGGTCTTAGGGATGTTGTGAACACTGTGTTAGTCGATAGTATTAACACACGTCAGCAGGGAGTAAGTCGCTACCTTCCTCCGTAACCTGCATCTGTGCCGATTTCTCATACCAATCACCCTTTCCCGAACAATCCCACCAAAGCCTTCTGTTTCCAGCCTGACACCCAGCTCTAACCTTGTTCCCACTTTGGCCATAGCCTAACTGGTAAGGCTTAAACGCAATCTCTGAGATGGATGTGAGTGCAGAGCAGGGTGCTCTTTGGCTACCTATGCTCGCCATGCCCTCGCTTGGATGTGTGTTGGCAGAGATTGGCTTGGGTTGGGAGTGGAGTGCATTGGGCCGCGCATTGGCCATTCCTTTCTGATTAGCTTATCTCTATTGAAATGGCGACCACTATTTTAACTAGTCTAGTGTGGAGGAGTGTCTCTTAAGCCCTTCGATCTTAATAGGCCAAGACTTTGTGTTAAGGAAAAGAACCCCGAGATTATTGAACACATCCATTGTGGCTGGACATCGATATGGAACTGACAGACCCGATGAGCTTCGAAAAGCTTTGGTAAAAGCTGGGGTGGAGTTCTCGGCGTTGCTTTCTGCCTCGTTTGGGAGTGGGCCTAGGCTGTTGGTAGCAGGCTGTACACTAAGCTTGTCCATCTTTCTAAGAGACAGGCAGCATCAGGCCCTAAGGAGGGAAGGAATTACTGTACAAGGGTTGGCTATTATCAGCACCGAACAACACTCCGGGTGCCTTTCTGTTTGAATTACTTCCTGATCTATTAGGTCTTAGCCACTACTGATTCTTTTGCCTTCTCAGACCCTCCAAAGACTGATAACTTTATTTAAGACTTCTAAGTGTTTTGCCGGAAGCTTCATGCAATCTTCTCAACCGAGTTCCTTAATGACAAGTTGCCACTGACCATTTCTCCTTAGTGGGTGAATGGTTTATGTAGCAGCCTTTCACAAAAATATTCGGATCCACTCAGAACGGAAATGGTCTTTGGCCTCGGGGTTCGGGTTCAGTCTCTGCCCTGATCCCACAACCCTGGCAATCGTTGTATGTGCCAATGTTTAGTGACAGAATACAAAGATTGACGAAAGAATCTCCGGTGGCTCCCCATTGCCCCAAGATCAAATATACATTCTCTGAGCTTGGCATTTGCTGCCATTTCTAATCTGCCCAACCCCCCTTTCTAGCCTTTGTTTCCATTTGTTTCTCCCCCTCCCCTCTGAATACATGCATCGTATACTCTGCTTGGTTCAGCGACTCAGCAGGAGACCCGGAATCTGGGCTTGGGCCTGCCTTGGCCTCGGGCCCTCTCTGGGACTCATTTTTCTCCTTTATTTAATGAGAAGCTTGGATTTAGATGGCCTCCATGGTAGTCTCCGTGGCCTTTTCCAGCGCCACCATTGCCGGCATCCTCAGACCGCCCTCTTGCAGCTGTTCGGAAGGAAGGGGACATGGGGGGGGGGTGAGTCTCCGCCCCACCCAGCGATGGCTATCTACGGGAGCAGTCGATGAGGTGAAGCATTGTACAACAGTGCTCTGCAAACCTTACGGGGCTAAAGAAATGTCATCTGTTATTATTATTTTGGTTGTGCCAATGCTGCTGGCTGACACCCCCTTTGCACACCTTCCTAGCAGGTCGCCGGCTCCCAGGCTGCTGGGGAAGGGAGCCCAAGAAGCATTCTGGTCAGCGTTTGTTTTTTTATGGTGCAAATTGTCTCCATTATACAGTTTGTAAGAAAAGATGATGATTGATGAATTCCGGTCAGTTCGGCTGGAAAACAAGTACCTATCTGTGTGTTTGGGCCAAATTCCAAGTGTTCTAACCTTGTTGGCCTCATAAACTGGAGAGAGAGCAGGAGTGCTGTGAATGACACAGGCTAAGGTCCTGGGGCCTTTCCTTGAACAAGTATCTATTAATGTGAGGAGCCTTTTGTCAAAGCCTAAAAATGGAAGGCAACGACTTCCTACCAAGACAAGCGAAGGAAAAAACAAGTGCTCCGGGCGAAGCTCACGACGGGGCAAAGGACCTGGATGCTGGCCTGGCAGCAAAGTCCCCCTCGGACACTCGCAGCGCCATAACCTCCCCTCTTCCTTTCTCGCCTCTGCTCCTGACTCCCAACCGCCCTTCAAGATTCCACGAGCCTTTTCGCTGCCCAGGTGAGGCAACAGGAGCCCAGGGAGCCACACAGGTGACAGCAAGAGCTCTCGTTTCTGGATGGAAGTCAATGCCACCCATTAGCTCCTTTGATCCTTGCAACAGGCCTAGGTGCCAGCTGCCTTGCCCTGCATTTCCCAGACCTGGAGGCTCAGGCTAGTGAAGGGCCTTGCCCGAGGCTATGGCGAGGCTACAGTACCACAGCATCATGGATGCTTCCATTCGATCTGGAAAACACTGATGAAGGCGATTTAGACTTAGTAGACAATGCAAAGACAAAGAAGACAAGCCGGCCAAGTCCTGCCCTCAAGAAGCTCACGTTTCATCGGGATCACTGAGTGTCACTCCCTTATCTCCCAGATGAGGAACTGAGGTGCAGAAAGGTCATGCTCAAGGTCACGCTGGCGGAGAAGTGTCAAAACTGGGATTGGCATCCCACGATCATAGATTTTGAGCCAGGAGGGACCTCAGTGATCCATTGAACACCTACTCGGTAGTGGAAGAGGGACCGTGCTAGGCCCTGAGGATATGGATGGACGTGTAGCCACCTTTGCTGGAACTTCAGCAGTTCACACTTGCCTGGGATTACCCAGTTGAACCTTCATATTTCACAGAAGCTGGCGTTGTTAGTATACCTTATCCTGAGGGCAGGACTCGGAGCCGTGTGGGATGAGGAGCAGATGCCAATTTCCCACTTGCCGATTTCCGACAACAAGAAGGCCCTGGCTTTGGGGGTGGGACGGCGCCTTCCCACCCAGGTGCATCATCAGGGGTAATTTTGCCGTCACCGTCCTATCCGTCCTCTTGCTCCCAGAGGGATTCGTTTCACAGCTGGCTGGGGTTTAGGAGGTCTCATTGCCTTTTTCTGTCTCCAGGCAGTATTATGCGGTTGGTTGTTCTTCCATTCCTGGGAGAGGACTGCTGCTAATTGGGATGAGGCTAAAGAAGTCCCCCAAACCGCCAAAGTCGCCTTACCTGGCCCCGCTCGGCCTGGCTCTGCTTACTTAGGTTTTGGCCAGGTCCTGCTCTTGCTCTCGCTCATCTTTCAGCTGGCTTCAGTGAAGGAGGGCAGGCGACCATGTCCAGACTTGCTACAAAGGGGCATCTTCTTCCTGGGACCCAGCTAGCCAGAAGGCCTTTTCCTTACTGCTGAACTTTAATCTCCTCGGCCAAAGCCTCTCGACATACGGCCCCCCTCCACACGCACGTGTTCCTGCACACATGTGTCTGGACCCACCATCTCCCTCCCAGCTCACGTTACGGATGAACAGGGCAGGGCGAGAATCATTTTCAGGGCAACTGCTTGCTTTGCTTTGGGTTTCAACTTCTTTAAGAGCAAAAGCAGCGAGGATCGGCATCGAGAAGACATGACTTGGGTGTATTCGGTGTCAGCTGCTGTGCTTGGGAGGTTCCAGGTTCCATTGTTAGCCACGCACGGCCCTGGAAATACAGCCTGCTTCCACGGCTGCTTGCTATCCTCTTCCCTTTCCCAGAGAGTGCAGCAACGATAGGGACCCGGTGAACATTTGGGGCATGATTTGTCAATGATTTTTGCTTGGGGGAGTGTGTGTGTGTGTGTGTGTGTGTGTGTGTGTGTGTGTGTGTGCGCGTGTGCGTGTGTGCGTGTGTGTGTCTGTGCACATACTCTCTTTCTCCCCCTGCACCCCCATCCAAGATTTTCTATAAGTGTTAAGCTGCTCATATTTTGGTGCATTGTATGATGTGATGAGAATTTTTATTAGCTGAGCCTCGTGCTGGAATGTGGCAGAAATACAAATGTAGCCAGAAAGCTGAGGTGCTAAACGCCCCATGGAAAATGAAGCCGGGTGTGGGCGGCCAGAAGGAAGCCCTGAAGCTGGACCCGGATGAGGCCCATGTCTCCCAGCAGCCTTAACCCTCCATGACCTTGGTCTGGAAAGACCTTCCTAAGCGAGGAATGCCGAGCCCCAGACACCGAGCCCTTCTGCAGCAGATTCCAAATGCTCTCTCTTCTTTCCACTGCTGTGTCTAAGAAACCCAGCTTGAGTCAAACTACGCCGAGGGGCGGGGGCAGGAGGCGAAGGCCAGCTAGTCCCCCCTGAGACTTCAACCACAGCCCTGTAAAGTCTGTAGAGGAGAGGGGGGCCCCCTGGCGTGGCCCAGCTCAGACTTGAGGAAGCGAAGGGAAGAGCTGAGCAGAAGGCCAAGAGCCATCCATCTGCCCCAGCCTTGGGGGGAAATCACCGGGTGGGGGGGGAACCTCTACCCAGCCCTCTGATTGGGGTTCAGAGAGTAGGATGCCAGCGAGGGGATGGCACCGAATGGGAAAGGGGGCCTGAAGAGGGCTTAACAAACCAATTGGAAGGAAAGCCTGGCTGGAGATGTCTTGGCTAGACCGTTGGAGGGGGGCGGTTGGCCTTGCGTTGGACAAAGTTCCCAATGTGCCATTTTTGAGCAGGACGGCTTGATAGCAAAAATGCTGACTAGCAGCACTGCGACGCTCGGGATAAACCTTTTCTTTAATATATTTCTCATCATAACTTGTTTCCCTTTCGGTTTTGGTTCCGTCAGCAGTGGAAACACATAAAGGACGGGGAGGGAGGACTCAGCTATGACCTGTTAGCAATCCTTTGCCCAACACTTGGCCCAGACTCAATGGAAGTCTGAGTCTTGGAAGGTGGCAGATATTTCTGAGTCGGCCCTAAATGTGGGGCCTGAGAAAGTGGACTGTAGGACATCACAGTGGTTTCTAAGAAGGCTGATGGCACTGACCTCCACTTTCTTTTTCTCTCTCTCTTTTTTTTTTTGAACAGATCAAAACGAAGGCTTTCATTGCCGGGAGGAATGCCGCATTCTCGGTCACTCGGACCGGTGCTGGATGCCCCGGAACCCTCTTCCTACTCGGGCCAAGTCCCCGGATCGTGGAAGAAACATCATCACCCTGTCTATTGAAGCCACCGCTGCCGATGTGGAGGTTTACGAAGACTGCACGACCAAGAGGACTTTCGCAACCTTCGGCAAGGACGTGAGTGACCACGCAGCTGATGACCGTTCCGCCCAGAAAGGCAAGAGAGTGGTTGACCTGTCCGTCTGCAGCCCCAAGGTCACCAGCGCCATCCGTGAGGCAGGCAATGGTTGCGAAGCCATCAGCCCGGTCACTTCGCCCCTCCATCTGAAGAGTTCTCTGGCCGCCAAGCCAACGATGGTCACCTACAGTGCCATCATTCACTGCCCTGCTACCCACACCGTGGAGCAGTTTCCAAACAATGGGCCTTCTCGTCCTACTGAAGCAGAACCACGAGGAGCTGACAGCGAGAAAGTGATGCGCGAAGTCAACCCTCTCCTGGAGGAGAGTCCGGAGAAAGAGTCCCCGGGAGCCAAGAGGCTGAAGGACATCGTGCTGTAAGCTGGGCACAGCCAAAGGAGGGACAACCATGGCAACGGATACGGAGAACAACCATGGTGATGGATGTGCAGAACAACCAGCTCAATCAACTGCTTTCTCGTGGCTCACCAATGCCTGTATTTCCAAGCTTTCCCTAAGTGTATTGTTTATTTGTGAATGGTACTGTCATAATGTGACAATCCCTCTTGTTTCAACAGGCGACGGGGGTGTTCATTTGGAGCAAATTCGCTTTGGTTTCGCGGGGCCTTGGGGTGGGACAAAAGTAAGACAAATTGAGTTGTAAGAAGTATTATGTCTTAAGTATTTTGGATTTCTATATTTTTCTATAGTGAAATTATAATGTAAATTACTATTGTTCATGGAGCCGAAACTAGCCCAAACTGCACCTGGGGCAGATTTAGTTGGGGGAGGAGGAAGAGGTGCAGAGCACAAGCTGAAGGTTAGAGGAAGTCATCGCAGAAGAGGGCTGCCATACCGATGGGTTAGAACCAGTTGCCCGTCCACGTCTCTTGAGGACTGCGACAAGGGAGGAACAGGGGACAGCAGTCACCGTGAGGAGAAAGCACAGCCTCATAGGGGTACCCTGGACTGAAGGCTCATGCACCCCATTCTAATCACGGCTCCGATTATTTGTGAAAAAAAAAAAAAAAAAAAAAAAAAAAAAAAACCAAAAAACAACAACAACAAAAACCCAAAAAAAAAAAAAAAAAAAAACAACCCACCCCCCACCCCCCGCCAAACACTGCTATCCGGACACTTGATCAACACACCAACGTCTCCGTTTGGCAGGACAGCGACTGGCTGTTTCCTAGGCACTGTACTACCAGGAATTCGATGACTTCAAGTCGAATCCCTACAGAGACTTTTGGAAAACTCGCGCATGTGACGATGCTGCTAGTTTGCCATGGACACCTGCCCACCAAGAAGACTCTGTTTGTTGTCATGTGATCACTATACTCTGATTCAATATTTGTGATTGTCACACCTGTGGTGATGGCAACGGGCTTTAAAAGTCGTGTTTACAAAACAAAAACGAGACCCAGCTTCCTGAACTGGCAGCCGTGCCAACAGGTACCGCACCCAGAGACTGAACATTGGGGGGGAAACTGCACCTTTCTGAGCCCATGTCATGGATGACGGCTCATCCTTTGCAAAGTCTTTTTTCACAGAGCGCCGACAGCTCATTGGAGAGAGGCATTTTCCGATAGTCAACTGCCTAATTTGTGGGTGTCAGAGATGCTCTCCTGAAGGTTTCATGAAATCCGTTTTTCTCATTTTCAGGCACCGAGCAGGAAAAGCTGTTCCCTGAACTCCTTGGTTCCCAAGTTTCACTATTCCAATCATCTGAGACTCAAAATGACTGAATCTATTTAGAGAGAGAAATGAGCATGTCTTCAGACCCACGCTTCCTGATTCAGTGTTCCCCAATCATGATTGGGATTATTTTGCATAGCTCATCATGGCCTTGAAATTTCAAATCTTCTTTCTCTGTACCCTGGGCTTCGAAATAGGAATAGAGTAAGTAATAGAAAGCATAACATTTAGGCCGACCTAGGGGAGACATAGCAACATTACTAATCAGATTTATGTGCCTTCCACGTGGAGAAAATAGAAAGTTAGTCTTGTTGGAATGAGCACATTTCGGGGTGATTAAAGACTTGAACGTGAATGAAGTCACTAAAATGAAAACCCATTAAGGTGACTTCATTGAAAAAACAACCGTAGGCTAGGGCGAATAACCTAAAGACTTTCTTTTGTCCCTTTTCCCCCAAACTGACCATTGGTTCCTCTTTTCTAAAATCTCTTCCGCCATCTTTGCTACTAATTTGCTTGACTCTCCACTCATTCACTGTGTTTCCTAGCCAAAGGAGGATCTGTTTTTTTTTAACCCAAGTGTTCGCAATTTAAAACAAAACAGATCTCATCATCTCTCTGCCTTGAACTTCTAATGACGAGAGTTGTTTCTCCAGAACCGAGGGGTTTGATTCTCTTCTCATTAGTGTCAGTGATTGGAATTCACAGGAGGGCCCAGTAAAGAAGGCTTCCAAGGTCAGGGCACAAGCATTCCAATGAGATTTTGCTTTCTTTTTGTTTGTTGAGGTTAAGGTAGACCAGTCAACTGATAGGCCACCATTTCTGTGGGGTTTTTTTTTGTCCAAGTTTCTGCCTTTGTTTGTCGCTAAGAATGTTTTATCTGGTAGTGGTAGGGGAATGGGGGAGGGATGGTTTTGGGAGGGGGAGGGAAGGATAAAGAGTTTCCGAAGGAATCTCTAGTGAAACTGCTGAATACTACTACCTCGTGCAAATTATTGGTGTAGCCTCCAATTTTCCTCTGAACCTGACACAATTAGAGATCTATTACCCCTCCATCTACATTTTTCTGTTCTCACTGGATTTCATTCTCTGCCGATCCTATATTCTTTTCCTTTGCGTTTATTTCCTTCTGCCATTGAAATCCTATTTTATTTTCTCTAGCAACTGGCCCTTGTGTTAGACTAGTAATAGAAGAAAGAGACCTTCCCGTCCTGCCCCACCCCCTCCCCGACCTTTTTTTTTTTTTTTTTTTTTGCTACGTAGGGCTGCCTGTAAAATGCAGATTGCGTTCTGCCATCTCTTCGGATATTAGGCTGTTAGCTACCACCAGAGGGTCTCTTTGAAGTCAGATCTGACAGTCTTTACACAGCTGTAGCTCCCACTATGCTCAGTGGGCACCAGGGAGATGCAAAGGTTACAGAAAAAGAGAACGTTAAATGTTACTTTGGGTGGTTGCTGAGCCACAGAGACCCCTGGCTGCCATGTCTCTTTCCAGCAGAGTCGAAAATGGTTGGATCAGCCATGGCAGGACTTCTTGCCCATCCCTCCCACCTGCTACATCCCTACCCCGCCATTGTCTTAGAAATCCAGTTTCGCTTTAGAGGCCTGTCTTCTCTCTTTACCTAGATGCCTTTATTTCTACTCAATCATATGGATCTCTCGGTGGACAATCGGAGAAGTTGTGGCTTCAAAGCCCTCAACTGAGCACACGTATGGCACAAAAATAGCCTTTTTCTCAACTGCCCGACACGCCCCCTCCTAGGAAACCTCAAAGGCTTTGGGAGCCAGGTAAAGTCAGGCTGGGATACCTAACTAGAACGATGTGCCAGGAATCCCAAATTTCCACCAGTGAGCGGAGGAACGGATATGTTTTCTCCTGGCTCCTTCCCGTGCCTGATAAGAGGCCACAAAGATCAGAGGGCCAAACATCCCCAATCCTCTCTCTCTGTCTCTGTCTCTGTCTCTGTCTCTGTCTCTCTCTCTCTCTCTCTCTCTCTTCTCTCTCTCTCTCTCTCTCTCTCTCTCTCTCTCTCTCTCTCTCTCTCTCTCTCTCTCTCGCTCTCTCTC